>NC_137690.1:55428474-55430974 GCF_963989245.1 Nansenia antarctica | reverse complement strand
TCATGAATACAGTGGACTGGTTTGGAGTAATTACCTTTACCCATAATATGTATAATAATATTAATAATTAATCATCATCATCATCATAATCATAATTAATAATAATACTAATAATAATACATAATACTGCTTCTATGATAGCACGATAGTACTCATGTCTATAACATCATTCCACACAATGACGTAGTGCAGGGAGTGTGTTGTGTTCATGTGGGGAAGATCAATCGCTGAATTTAAGTTGTGTAGTGAGTTGAAATAGATAGCATCTATTTCTGCTATAAAACAGTGGATCAATAACACGTACTTGAGGCCACTCTGAGTCAGCTCTGGTACTGCTGATTAGTATGAATGTTTTATAGATATGGACATGGGGAGGCTAGTGGAGGTATAAGGAATGGTATCAAATGTGTGTTCCTCATTCTATTCCATACATCACAATAAGCCTGTCCTCCGATTTCTACCTCCACCAGCCTCCACCGATATAGACATTAGAATGGAGTGTTCTGTGTTCTGTGTCAGTTAAGCTCTGCTCCCGTATGACATTCTTACTCACTGGTTTGTTGGTTTGCACGCCACCTTGTGGACCAATCCTGACATGATTTTCTCCACTAACTAGTGGAGGTTTTAAGGCACAACCCATAGATTCTGTCCCTTGTGGCAATAAGACAAAGGACAAACACATAGTTGACATCAGAAAAGCGAAGTTAAACCTATGAAACGTATGCAATTTAAAATGGAGGAGATACTTTTTAACCTGATTGGAGCTAAGGCCTGCAGGTGGATCCGAAGTGATATAAAGAGCTTACCTCGATCAATTCTCTTCATCGATATCACATTTTTTTTCACAACTTTGCATGCTATACGATGCCACCATTTTTTCCCCGAGACGGTAAACACGGCCTAAGTCACATCCAGTTTTCTCCAACTGGAGAATGTGTCATGTCCGGTTTCAACGCCGAATTTCCATACCATTGGTCGGCCAACCCCAAAAAATTTTTTTTATATATATATGATACATGAGAAAGGTCAAAGGTCAAAGATGGTGCCAAAATATCTCCAAATGGCCTAAACATATAGGTGTCCGCCTAAACATACCTGTACTAAAACAGGTACAAAGTTGCATTTGCTCACATTACTAGCATTGACTTTGGCACAGGTACTAATAAGACCCTGGAGTACTGATTCCTAGATGATTTGGGCTTGGTTATCAGGTTTCCAAGGTGATATTCACTGTAAAAGCTGTTGTTTTTTTAGGCGGAGACTGAATTTGAGATGTTTTATAATGTTCTAGCTCTATTTACTCTGACACAGTAACATAGATTTTGATTCTGACACTTCTACAGCCACCCCACAGGTGTTAGCTTTCATTTGATAACAAGATCATTATGAAGGCCCTTGTGATTGTGGAGATATTCTATATTCACTGTGGGCATGTCATTTTGAGCAGAAAACCAGAAAAATGAGGTGGATAAGATGGACACTTTTTAATTCTCAATGCTGTAACATACGGTGTGTCTTTTAGAATGAGGCTCTGTGTGTGTGTATGTGTGTGTGTGTGTGTGTGTGTGTGTGTGTGTGTGTGTGTGTGTGTGTGTGTGTGTGTGTTAGGATTGAACTGTGAATACAAAGCCATGGGATGGATCTGATTGTCAACCTCTGTGATTCCACAACGTCCATCTTATCGGAATTCAAAGTTTATTATTTTTCTTCAGATTTAAGGCACCTTTAAAATCTATGAGGGTATGTGAATTCAATGTTCCCTTCCTCGTCTCTATCTTAAATGAGTCAGGTAATGGGCTAATCCAGTGTGTGTTATCTCTTTCCATAGGGACCATAGCCTCTGTCTCAGTGGTGCTGTGTGCTGTGATTTTTAAACTTTCTCTCATCAGTATTTCAAGCCACAACCCTCCAGACATAATCCCTCCAAAATCAGCTGTACCCCAATCATATGGTATCAGGAAACAGTGTAGACCAGCTTGAATTCCACCTGGTCAGTGCAGGTGGTGAGATGGTCAAGCTGACAATGGTTATACTGAAGCAAGTCCACTAATAATAAGTATATCGAAGAACAATAGTTGGAGTTGCTGAAGCAAGAACAATAGTTGGAGTTGCTGAAGCAAGAACAATAGTTGGACTTAATGAAGCAAGCCCACTAATAAGACACTAATAAGACGTGTAAGATAAAGTGAGCAACACAATACAGTGATGCATGTCGTGAGCTTAGAATTATAAGGTTCTATTTCCGTTTAGGGCAGTTCAGAGATATTGAGCGTCAAAGTTTTTACATTCCATTATGTTTTGTGAGATGGAACCTTTGTATTTTATTAATTACTAACTCAGAAATGTCAACATTTAAAAAAAAATAACACCACACAGGCATTAATAAACACCTAATGGATCAGATTATGTAAAAAAAACTCAATTTTGACAAAAATGGAGATAGAACCTTATCATTCTAACGTCACGATGTGTGTGTGATATTTTTTCTGCTATGTTCATT
>NC_137690.1:55398474-55420974 GCF_963989245.1 Nansenia antarctica | reverse complement strand
AGCTCTCTCAGTACAGGGCAGACGACGTCCAAGTCTAATACACAACCCCACTTCACACCAGGAAATCAGTAGTCCATGTGTGTGATCAACTGATCGGTTATCAGATTGAAATGTACTTATCTCCCGTTTTGGTTTTAGAGGGAGGTTTGGGTGTTGAAGTAATTGAAGCAAGGCCCTGAACACAGAAAAGGCCTAAGTTCTGGGCCCAGGACAGTCCGGACGGATTGTATGGCAGCTAGTGCTGAGGCACAAACATGTACATTTTCAAGCCTGCAAACTGTGACACTTTAAAATAATGTGAAAAAATACTTTCTTGTGAAATATGACAACCCTAGTTGACTATCTGTGCAGTATAGTACAGTGGATTGTGTACATAGCCTCTATTGATGTAAACCAGCTCCTTACCTTCTTGTGATTTTATGCATCTATGCTTTTTCTAAAATGTGTTTCTTTTTCCTTTCCTAAACACCAGGGGAGCCTCCCCTCCTAAATGTTGTTGTTTGGTACCTGTACTGTAGCAATGACAAATAAAGTCTATCTATCTAATCCCGTCTCACCCCTCACAGGGATAAGAGCATCATAATATTGCCTTTCTGTTTCAGCTATGTCATAACTAGCCAGCTATGCCTGCTTTGCCTGATTTAAAGCGCATACAAATACGGCTTTCAACCAGCCAATTAAATGAAGTCCCATTTTGTTGAATGAGCCCGTAAAAATGTATGTTAATTGCGAAACTGACTAGCTTAATGAGTCACGCCATGTCTAATATCTCTGATGTCTCAGCTGGGAAATTATATAATAATGGTTTTAGTGATTGTTGATGATATTTAGTGCCCCCGCAAGACACCCATATTTACCCCCCATTTGAGAACAGATTTCAGGGGACAAAGACAACACTACTTTCAGTGTTCTACATGAACATGGGCATTTTTACCATGGACTAAATGACTTCTGTCAGTGTGTTATGTGAGACTAAATAGAGGTTGATTGTTCGTGATTATAATTATTGTTTTATTTGATGATTGCTGTGTTGTTGTCTGTGGAACCCTGAAGGGGCAGCACACAATGAGGTTAAGCAGTCCCTCTCAGATTCCGGTACCATTGATGGACCCCTCTGGACCTCTCTGTACATCAGCTCATCATTGGTTACATAGATTTAGTTTATCTAGGTTACATAGATGTTGTGTGTGCAACAACGTTGGATCCCATCATCACTGTTCTGGACAACCATTATGGCGTCATGAGAATGTCTGACTGTCTCTAGACTCATTATGATGTCATAAGAATGTATTACCATCCAGAACCATGTCTGTTTATCTTGCTACAATTGTAATGTCATAAGACTGTATGTTTGTCTTGATACCAATGTGATGTCATACCAATGTCTGTCAGTCTTGCTACCATTGAGATGTCACAGCAATAATAATAATAATAATAATAATAATAATAATAATACATTTTATTTGTAAAGCATTTTACATAAATAATCTCAAAGTGCTACAATTAAAAACAAGAAGATAAAACAATAAAAAATTTCAATTAAAAAAGGCTAATAAAAGGCTCTATTAAGGTTTTAAGGCTTCGTTTAAAAGCATCCACAGACTGTGGTGCCCTTAGGTGGTCAGGGAGAGCATTCCACAGCCTGGGAGCAGCCAAGCAGAAAGCCCGATCTCCCATGGTGCGGAGCTTGGTCCTGGGGGTCTTGAGGAGGTTGGTGGCAGTAGAACAGAGGATGCGTGAGGAGGTCTGAGGGGTATGGAGGAGTTCCTTGAGGTAGGAGGGGGCAGTTCCATGAATGCACTGGTGGGTGAGGAGGGAGACCTTGAATTCAATTCTGAGGGAGACGGGGAGCCAGTGAAGTGATTTGAGGATGGGGGTGATGTGATCATATTTGCGCACCCTCAACAGGATCTTAGCAGCGCTGTTCTGGATGTATTGAAGTTTCTAACAATGTCTGTGTTGCTACCATTATAACACACCCTGTTGACAATTTGTGTGTGTGTGGTTGAAAATGTGAGAAGTCTTTCTTTAGTGTTCACATGGGCATGCATGGCCACTAAAAGCTCACCATCCCTCATTACATCAAAACGTCTGATGTATTGCACTCTGTTTATTCCACCCTTCCCCTTCTCTCTCTCTGTGGTGAGATGACCCTTCCCCTTCCCCACCTCACTCTCTCTTTCTCTCTCTCTTTCTTTGCGGTGAGAGATGAAAGCATTGCTGAGCACATTGCTATTCTCCTCGCTTCTCAGTGTGAGTGACAGGGCCTAATGATTGCAGCTTTTAATTCTGATACGTTGCATTTGGAAAAGCACACACACCGCAGTGGTGCTGAGGCAGGACGTATGCTCTGCCAACTGTAGAAAACGTGTTCTCAGCAGGCGGAGACAACTTTTGATACGACGGGGTGGAAGGTGGTTAGGTGGTTAGGTGGAAGGTGGTTAGGTGGTTAGGTGGAAGGTGGTTAGGTGGTTAGGTGGAAGGTGGCTAGGTGGTTAGGTGGAAGGTGGTTAGGTGGTTAGGTGGAAGGTGGAAGTTGGTTAGGTGGAAGGTGGTTAGGTGGTTAGGTGGAAGGTGGTTAGGTGGTTAGGTGATTAGGTGGAAGGTGGTTAGGTGGTTAGGTGGAAGGTGGTTAGGTGGTTAGGTGGAAGGTGGTTAGGTGGTTAGGTGGAAGGTGGCTAGGTGGTTAGGTGGAAGGTGGTTAGGTGGTTAGGTGGAAGGTGGAAGTTGGTTAGGTGGAAGGTGGTTAGGTGGTTAGGTGGAAGGTGGTTAGGTGGTTAGGTGATTAGGTGGAAGGTGGTTAGGTGGTTAGGTGGAAGGTGGTTAGGTGGAAGGTGGTTAGATGGTAGGTGGTTAGGTGGAAGGTGGTTAGGTGGTTAGGTGGAAGGTGGTTAGGTGGAAGGTGGTTAGGTGGTTAGGTGGAAGGTGGTTAGGTGGTTAGGTGGAAGGTGGTTAGGTGGAAGTTGGTTAGGTGGAAGGTGGTTAGGTGGTTAGGTGATTAGGTGGAAGTTGGTTAGGTGGTTAGGTGATTAGGTGGAAGTTGGTTAGGTGGTTAGGTGATTAGGTGGAAGTTGGTTAGGTGGTTAGATGGTTAGGTGGAAGGTGGCTAGGTGGTTCCCTATGGACAGGGGTTAGGGTTAACCTATGGGGACAGAAAAATGGCACAC
The DNA here is from genome assembly GCF_963989245.1 of Nansenia antarctica. Classification (NCBI taxonomy): domain Eukaryota; kingdom Metazoa; phylum Chordata; class Actinopteri; order Argentiniformes; family Microstomatidae; genus Nansenia; species Nansenia antarctica. The sequence continues at coordinate 55,417,807 of NC_137690.1, read as the reverse complement.
TCCATCTCCCTTGATTATTGGTCAGTTAAACAAACACACACACACACACAAATGCACGCACGAACGCACGCACGCACGCACGCACACACACACACACACACACACACACACACACACACACAGCTGTGCTACAGTGTAAGAGGGTGATGGGTAAACAGTGTCCTGTTTTAGCAAGACTCCCAAACAAATACAAAGCCTGGCTGCTTTTGCTGGGCACACACACGCACGCACAGTTTTGCCGCAATGCTGCACCGTTTGTGTGTGTGTGTGTGTATGTGTGTGTCAGTCATCAGTGGAATAATCACAGAGTAATTGGGTGTTAGAATAACAAAGCGTCCCAGAGTCTCAGCAGGCTGTATTTAGTATAAAGACCAGTGAGATGGATCTGGACTGTTGACAGTGTGAGTCGGAAGCCTTTGTTCAAGACAGAGTTATTTTAGGAAAGCATCCGTGGATCCCTTATCAGTTGGTTGGCAGGAGACTTGAAACTGGCATCATTACATTGCCAGACGCTTTCAGAAAGTAGCAGTCTAAATGTGTGTTAGCAAACAGACTGCATGAACAATAGATTGAGCTTGTGTTCTTGCGGGCAGTACACAACCTTACACGGAGAGAGAGAGAGAGAGAGAGAGAGAGAGAGAGAGAGAGAGAGAGAGAGAGAGAGAGAGAGAGAGAGATGGACGGGTGTGTCTTACTATGGTACAACGGGGAAGTTAGGATCATCTTACAGCACCACACACACAACAACATGTCTCTATGACAGAACACTGAATTATACATTAGTGGAGTGGAGGGGAGACACACCTGACATCTCTGTCACCTGCACACCTGTGTGTGTGTGTGTGTGTGTGTGTGTGTGTGATACTACAGTAAGCCTGTAGGTCACCCCGGCCAGCCATCCCAGAGAACCCATCTGATCTGGTCACTGTGTTGAGTGAACAGTTGTTCTAAAGATTAGAAAGCTCCAGAATATTTACAGGGTATATACAGGAATCTTGAGGTTAATTTCAATACCTTTCTAAGACTTTTTAAAGACCTTGTCAATATTTTTCCAGACCTCACCGCCACTTCGATCTGTAACCGTTTATATCAGTGACACCTTTAACTTAACAGTTTTAGTTTGCAATAGACTAGACCACTATCATACAACAATTTCCGGTTTTTCTTTGTTTTTTAATTTAACTAATAAATTCAACTTTTACTAAAAGGTTTTAGGACTCAAACTCTTTGGACAGAGTCTAATTCAGAAAAATACCTACAAAATTCAAGACCTCATAAAATCGTGATAAGATTTTTAAATACGTATTAAGGGTCTTGATTTTCCCAAAATTGATTTATCAACTTTTAATGCTTTTCAAGACACCGCGGATACCCTGATTTATGGATACAAAGCCAACAGTCCCATTCGAAAAACACACACAGCTACCGTAACACTCAGTCAGATTGCTATCATCACAGTAGTCCCACCAGATCACTTGACAGTAAATGTGTGCCGTGAGGTGGTGAATAATCTCTATGTCTCTCCTCCCTGGACCACTGGTCTGTCTGTACTGTGCTTGACTTTGCCCAGGACATACAGTATGTACTGGCTGTTCACCCTCATCCATTAATCCTCCTTCTGAAGGAACTGTTGTTTTTGTGTGTCTCTGACTAGAGAGGGGACAGGGTAATGTGTTGCACTAACAACCCTTGGCCTGAAACTCCCTTGACATTAGCATACCATATTTGAACTGGATACATGTTGTATACAAAAAACCATGGCGATGGCTCCTATTGGAAGACCACCAGACATCCGAACAAGGAGTCCAACTTGACTATACTTTATTGACAACAGCTTTATTTCTTGTGTACATTATCCATATACATACAATACAATATGCTCAAGACAGATTATTCGGCACATCCATTTTGTTTTTGCAGTTGGTATTGCTGTGAGGCTAGGTGACTTTATACAGACCTTATTACAAGTCAGATACTGTCGATACAGGGGGAATGTACCTCGGTGGAGATTAAGTTAGCTACAGCTAAATACATGCACTCAGTAATACACCACAGGAGTGGGTTAAACAACCGTCAACACACCAACACTTGCAGGGGGGAGGGGGGGGGTGTTAGTATTTAGTATTCCCCACCCCCCTGTTGATTTTGACTTGGAACACTCAAAAAGCAGTTGGTCAACCACCATGGTCCTGGAGAACGACTTTAGAGTGCATGGTTTGGGTTCCAGCCCAGTTTGGTTCCACACCTGTTTCAGCTAATCACGGTCCTGTGGTGAGTTAGTGTTAGTGCTGGACTGGAACAAAAGCCTGTAAACACTGCAGCCCTCCAGGAGCAAACGGGGACAACAGTGATCTATGGGGATCTAGTAATCAGGGTCTAACTAGAAGTCACCAGCTCTACGGTGAACACTACTACCTATAGAAGCACCACTCGAAGTACGACTTTATATTTACACATTATTTGCAAAGTCGGCTAGAACTTTGTTGAGAGTTGACGAGCATGTGGTTATTTATCTGTTGAAGACTGCAGTGCATGTTCACAATACTAAACCGAGACTGTGAAATACCACACAATACCATGTAACTGTAACATACTATATTGCCAAATGCCCTCAGGGTATTTTTAACTATAGATGTGTAGCTGTTGGGCTGAGCCTGTGGTCCAACTCCTAATTCCACTCATACCACGACAGCCAAATCCCCTTATCTTACCCTTCCAGTCAGCACGCAACCCTGCAATATGAATGGCCCGAACGATTCACCATCAAAGGAAAATCGAGATACAAGATAAAAAACTAAAATCCCTTAAAAACAAGAAAATAAAAGGGATACAAAGATGATACCACTCTTATGACACCATGAGAGTGTTCATGTGTGTATGTGCAATGGGCTAAAAATATTCATATATAATAGCTGCAAGCTTAAATAAAGAGGGGGTGGTGGGGGTATGTGGAAATGTAGTAAACTAAAGATTGTCATTGTGCAACGTCAAGTAACTATCCTTCTTCCATCTCAGCATGAGAGTCTTCTCTCACTCCCTTTCTTATTCAGAGTAGGACAATTGAATCTGAACCTCTGGAGAGCTGCTGTATGTAAAGACTAGTTAGTCTAAACCCGCTATATTCCCTCTCTCTCTCTCTCTCTCTCTCTCTCTCTCTCTCTCCAGACCCAGTCCCTTTCTGCAGGGTCAGCAGAAAGGAGTTTCTCCAAAGTGCTTTTAAGAGGTAGAAATTAAAGAGAACATACAGCATGGATCTAAACTCTGAGCGCGGTTCTGTGCCTAAATGAAAACGCAAAGGCAAGAGGGTTTCCTGGCTTCTGAGAGTTATGGTAGCGGTTAGGCGAGGAGGAGGGAGAGAGAGAGGGAAGAGTGAATAAGAGAGGAGATGAAGAAAGAGGGTGAGGAGGAGAGAGCTAGCGGATGAAAGAGGAGGGAGAGAGAGAAACAGAAGAGAGGAGGACTAGTTGTGAGAAGGAGAGATGAGAGGATGGTAGAGAGGAGGAGGCGAGGAGGAGGGAGAAGACAAAAGGCAGGAAGAGAAGAGAGGAGAGGATGTGAGAGATAGAGGATGGTACATGGTGCTTTAGATGACCTGACAGCAGCTGTGTGCTGTAGGGGTACAGAGCAGGCCCTCTTTAGGGCTCCTGTGTATATTGACTGACAGCGTCTTATCACTCAGAGGCATCTGCAGCACCCGGTTCTTCAGGTTCCGGTGGTTCTCTCTGGCCAGGTCCAGCTCACCCAGCCTCAGCGTGCCCGAGTGCGGAGCCTCCAGGAGGGGGTCGGAGAGGGGGTCGAAGGGGGCCTGGTGGTGGTGGAGGTTACCTCTGGGTGATGGCCCCCCCAGGAGGGACACCTTATCCAGGCTGCCCGTGGAGCCCCCCATACACATCCTCCACATGGGCCGGTCCTGGAGGTCTGCGCCTCCCCTACTGCCTCCCCCTCCTCCCCCCGTCAGGCTGTGGAACTGGGAGCTCAAACACAGGCTCATGAGCTTCAGGCTCTCAACCAGTCCGCTGGCTGACTTGGCCGAGCCCCTCACCTGTCCCACCCCTATCCCAGGACTGCCTCCCTCTCGGTCTACCCTCGTCTTTCCTCCTCCTCCTCCTACGTCTCTACCTCCCCCTCCCCCTCCTCCCATCCCGGTGGCACAGCAAGACGGACTGCCCGGCCCTGTCACCCCCCTGTCTCCCCCTCTGTCTCCCCCTCTCCCTACGCTCTCGTTTCCCCCTCCTCCCCCTCTGGAACAGCTAGAGGGACTGCCTCGTCCTGTCTCCCCTCCCCCTCTCCCTCCCTCAGAAGGACTCCTGTCCCTCCCCCGCTTGTTGCCGTTAGCGTCGGTTGCTGTGTGCCCGTCGATGTCCAGTTGTCGTTTCCGGTGGCTGTCTGAGTCGTCGTCGCTCGTCTCTGAGCCCGGGGACGTCATGGACGTCATGGTAACTGCCTTAGCGACAGTTGTCAGGGAGGACACGTCTGACGACAACCCACTTGTTGTGTTCATGTTAGAGTTGAAAAAGAGAGTGGGCTTGGATGGGAGAGCCTGCTGCTGCTCTGGGTGGTGCCCACTCTCCTCTTTCTCTCTCTCCTTCTTCTTCTTCTCTCCTTCCTCCTCCTCCTCTCTTTCCTCCTCGTGTATCTGGTTGAGGACAGGAGCACTCTTACGAGACGCCAGCCGGTTGGTCACAGAAGAGGATGAAGAAGCCGAAGAAGAGGAGGAGACAGCTTTACGCCGAAGCACCACCTGGGTAGCGAGAGCAGAGGGAGAAGAGGAACCCTCCTCTTCCTCCTCCTCCTCATCTTCGTTCACACTGAACAGACAGGGGCTCCGTGGCTTAGAGGGGGCCGCTGGGGCCTGGCTACCCAATCTGAGGGGGTTGGAGTGGGGGTTGACCGGGGGCCTGAGTCCCCTCGACTGTTTCTGTCTGGCAGTCTGTAGTGACAGGGAGAGCCCTACAGGGGGCAGTGTGTGGGACGTGGGGAGTGTGTGTGAGGGGAGTATATGACTGTCTTGGTATCTCTGGTTCAGCTCCAGCAGGGCTGTTTTGGGCCGAGGGCTGTCGTGGAGGCTCTCAGCACTGCGGGCAGGGGACTGGGGACCCCCGGGGTGGGAGATGGAGGGTCCGACCAAACCGCCGCCCATGTCCTGGTGCACGTCCACCCTGGTAGGCCATGACTGTCTGGAGAGGGACACACACACACACACAAACACACACAGGGTGAGGGAGTCTTAACAACACAGAGAAAATAACAGGTTTAAGCAGACACAGAGATTTAGAATTGTGAACACCTCTTGCTATGCCACTTGTTATCCCTCCATGTTATCACCCCCCCCCTTCTGTATCTCTCACTCTCTCATTGCTTGTTTATTTGCAGTGACAGGTTCCATCCATCTCTCTCTCTCTCTCTCTCTCTCCCTCCCTCCTTCCTTCGGACTTCGCTGTGCCGATTGACAGATATACAGCCCTGCAGAGTCAACATGCTGAGTGTGTGTGTGTGTGTGTGTTTGTGTGGTACCTGAACTGGGCCTTTATGTTACTGGGGCTGGCTGATCGTGTCTGGCTGTGCAGCTCTCTCTCCTGCCTCTCTCTCAGTATCCTCTCCGCCAGCAGGTAATATGTAGCTGTGATGTGGTTATACTGATCAGACTCCAGGGCCCTGCAGAGGGGGGGGTGGGGGGGGAGAGAGAGAGAGAGAAAGAAAAATAATGCATGTGTTTACTGCAAATGTTATGCAAAAGCCAATGTCAATGCCCCACAGATCAAAAGCAATCATTACAGTGAATCAGAAGGCGATGACAGGGGAGGGTAACCGATTTAGTGTTGCACCAGCTGGAGATCAGGCACAGAGCGCACAGGGGTGCTAATGACGGATAAACGGAGGACAGCGGGAGGAATCAATTAGACGTGGCACCAGATGTACCGGCGTGTGAGGCCAGAGATCCAGAGATAATTCCTAGGTAATGAAAATTACAGCTAGTGTACTGTGTGTGTGTGTGTGTATATATCTTACTCTGTAACGGTCTCTTGGTCTGCGATGGCCCCCAGCACCATGCGTTGGATGATGCCAGCGTGCTCCTCCTCTGATAGGCTCCTGTGTGACACGAGGGGCGTGGTCAGCTTGGTGGCAGGAGAGGGGTCGACACCCTGAAGCCAATCGTGTCCCTCGATCAGCTCCAGCGAGGCCCGCTTCTTAGGGTCCCTCTGCAGCATGTGGCCTATCAGACTAGAGGGAGAGAGGGGGAGAGAGAGAGAGAGAGAGAGAGAGAGAGAGAGAGAGAGAGAGAGAGAGAGAGAGAGAGAGAGAGAGAGAGAGAGAGAGAGAGAGAGAAAGGAGTTAATGAAGGAGGCCCCTGATGTAATCTCTACATTAAATAAAATAATATTTGCAAAACTTGAAAATATGACTTATTATTATATAACCATTAAGAAGGTGATGATGTACTAGTATGTGTGACACTGTTGGCTGTCTGGTTTGTCGTTCGTAGCTGCAGTGGAGGACAGGCTCATTGTAAATGAATGGAATGAGGAATTGAAACGTGTTTGATACCTTTCCATGTGTTACAATGAGTCCGTCCTCCGACTTCTACCTCCACTAGCCTCCTTTTTTGTATCCTCTCTGCTTTAGTGTAACTTAGCAGCTGCAGCAACACAGGGTTAAAAATAGAGACTTTTCTAATGGATCCATCAGATACATTGGGTGTTAGAATAACAAAGCGTCCCAGAGTCTCAGCAGGCTGTATTTAGTATAAAGACCAGTGAGATGGATCTGGACTCCAGCAGCCTCTACTGATAATACACCTACAGACCACCAGGTGGACGGGTGGTGAGCTGCTTTTTGGCTGCTAAAGAGTTGGGCTGAGGTGACCCACAGAGTGTGGTGGGAGACGGGAGATGGGAGATGGGGCCGGGCCCGCCGAACCCTCCCCTGTCAACACTAACCCTGACAGGGCAGAAACAGACAGGAGAGAGGGGATATTGGCTGTATGTAGACCTGAAGTCACACAGCTCAATACACTTCATTGCCACTAGCCTCCTTTTTTGTATCCTCTCTGCTTTAGTGTAACTTAGCAGCTGCAGCAACACAGGGTTAAAAATAGAGACTTTTCTAATGGATCCATCAGATACACTCAACACAGCCCCGCACTGCATCTCTGCTGCCACGTCTGGCTGCAGTAGAGAGAAAAGCAGGACAGAAAGAGGAGGAGAGGAGAGGGCCTCTCTCCCTCTCTCTTTCTCTCTTCACACACATCTATCGACATGAAATATGCAGCACCTGCAGAGTACTCTCAAAACGGTGTGTGTGTGTGTGTTACTCACTCTATGCAGGCTGGGGAGATGTGTGAGGGTACTGTGTATTTGCAGTCCATGATCATGGTGAGGGTCTCACTGTCGTTGGTTTCCTGAAAGGGGGGCTGCCCGCACACTAACATGTACAGAATCACCCCTAGACTCCAGATATCTAGAGAAAGAGAGAGAGAGAGAGAGAGAGAGAGAGAGAGAGAGAGAGAGAGAGAGAGAGAGAGAGAGAGAGAGAGAAGGTCAGTCTATCATTATATAGTAGTACCTAGCATAAGGTGAATGGTGTGTGCACCACAGATGAAGAGAACGAGAAATAGAGCCACAGGAAGAGACAGAGATAAGGTGATGAAGAATGACAGGCAGACTAAGAAAAAGGGGGGAAATAATGCTGTGTTTTTTTTTTCTGCTTTATTCCAATGACCTAAATAACTAAAACCTGTTCCTATTCAAATGAAGCATGAATCACATTAGACCAGAACATTTACATAAATATACTATCCTAGGACACATCTGCCACGCCAAGGATGAAACATTGTACTGCTGTTGACACACACACACAGAAAGTGGGTTAATGTGCTCACCCTTCAAAGCCTCGACATGTCTAATTATATATGGAAGCATTATCATGGTCAGAACATGGGGAGATTAAAGGTCTACTGTATGCGTGTCATTTGTAGTCAGTATACATGTATTGTACATGACATGAAAGAGTTGCAAAGCTTTTGATGTGAGCAGGTGTGTTAATAAAGATATCATGTAATTTGATATCAGGGATATCAAAGAGGAGAGGCTAGTGGAGGTAGAAATTGGAGGATGGGCTCATCGTAATGTATGGAATGGAAGATGGAGATATGACTTCATTCAAATTCTTTATTCTGTTCCATGCATCACAATGAGCCCGTCCTCTGATTTATATTACATTATATATATATATATATACATAATATTATTATGCCATCTAGCTGACGCTTTCATCAGAAGTTACTAACATTGCAGTGGGTGTATACATTTTCCATGATCCCAGCGGGAACCAAACCCACAGCCTAAGCATTGTTAGGACCAACTGAGCCATAGAGGACCACAACCTTTCTACCTCTACCAGCCTGTTTTATATATGCAGGTTTACGTTGGGTTTATGTGGAGTAGTCACTGTTATTGCTGAGGGAGAATCTAATGTTGCAGCCGACGGAAATGAACATTGCAGTCGCCATCCTCACAGTCCAACGTATCCTAGCAACAGCGGCCCCAGTCGCTCATTTCCTCGTCAGAGGATCACAGACCTCTTGGATAACTTTATTTATAAACCAGTTAACGATTTAGGGAAATTGTTACCTAGAAAGCAGCAGGCTGACCATTTCCTGGATAGCTATATTTGAATGCAACACTTGTCACAGCGTCTGTGTCATTAGTGGTGAAATGGCTCAGCTGTGTCCCCAACCCTCCTCTTAAGACCTGGGGTTCAGACACAACCTGCTCCCCATAACAATGCTGCTCTTCTTTTTTGTCCTGAGTGGGGCAGTCCCACTCATATTTTTCATTTTATTAGACAGATGTAGTGAAGACAGACAGAAAAGTAAGGAGAAGAAGGGGCATGTCAGCAGGGCATGGGCCGGATTCGAACCCATGCCTACATGGGCATATGTGTGCACTGTAGACCGCGATAGACCACTGGACCACCCCAGGCCACAATCATGCTCTTCTTAAGGTCTGGTCTTAACCTTCCTCTTCTGTTTGTTTCATTTTCCAACTTTGCTACTTTCGGTCAAAATTGACCGGTGTGTTTTGCACAGTGATATCTCTGGAACCCCTTATCCAATTTTGATGGTTGACATCTCATTTGAACAGTCAAAGCAAGTAGAATCAAGGGGTGGCAGACAGAATGACACCAGGGGTTAATTTCATATTATAATTATAGTGTTTACTGTACATTACTGTATATTATAAAAATGCCTGCCATGTAGGCTGTGTGTACTGGAGATGGAAATTATTTAGTTAGTGTTGTAGCTGAGATTCTTCCCGTTCCAACAACATAAACAGAAACATCATAGGTGTGTCACGGTTCAATAAATCCCCCAAAATGCAATGCAATTCAATGCAATCAAGTGTATATGCTATGGGGCCTAGGGTGGAGGATAACATAAGGTCTTGAGGCAATGGGATGAAAAACACAATAAAGTCATTCGGTCAGATTTGACCGTCAACAGAAGAGGAAGGTTAAGACACAACCTGCTCCCCATAACAATCATGCTCGGAGGCTTGGAATGCCATGTAGCTCAGAGACAGCCCCTTTATCTCTGCAGCCAACCAGCACGTAGGCACTGCACTGTGCCACTTGGCACACCTCCACACCTTGCCCGCAGGTATCACCTTGGCAACAGCGATCCCCGGCCCTGTTACCTCAAAGCCCAGTATGATCCAGGGAATAAGCGGCAGAATTCATCTGGCTTATTCTGATCTAGCACTAAAAAACGCCTGCTTCTTACCTTGTCCAATACACAACTCCTGTCAATCACATTCTCACACAATGAATAATACTAGCAGCTGCTATCAAAATCTTATCAGCTGAAATAATTGAAGCAGAACAGGAACACACACACACACACACACACACACACACACACACACCTCATTTAAAATCTGGGTCAAATACTCAGACAGGACATTCATGGCGCTTTTCCACTACCGTGCCGTACCGTGCCGTACCGTGCCGGGCCGCGTGATCCCAGTTTGTTTTGCTTTCTCCACTGCCAACCGAGCCGTCCCGGGCCATAGTACCCGTGACGTTTTTAGTTCCAGTTCGAGAGGGGTACTTTCGGTACTTTCGTGCCAGGCTGTGTGTGACGCTGCAGACCGTTGATTGGTCAATGGTAATCGTCAACATCGTCATCCCATGTTCATAGACTTTATCGCTAACCGCCATTTTTAAATACCACAACAGATTTCACTCTCGGAAAATGTCACTTACTGTTTCTGTAATAACTTATTAATAAAGATTAGAAACATTATGATAACCATCTTATTATCTTAGTTTAATGTAATTTCAATGCATCATAGAACTCCTACCCGTACCATACCGAACTTTTCAAATGCGTGCCGTGCTGAGCCGTACCGGTCTGGTCAATGGAAAAGCGCCATAAGGGACAGATAACCTCAGACCTGACTACATTGGTAGAGCAGGCTTCGTCGTGGGCACTAACCCCCTCTCCAAACACATGCGCACGCACGCACACACACATCATAAAGGCCATTACTCGGGTCATCTGCTCTGCGTAAAAGAGAGGGAGAAAATAGAGAGCAGTAGCAAGGAAAGAGGAGAAAACCAGCCTTGTGCCTCCTCTCTCTCTGTGTGTCCCTTTTCATTTCATTCCCATTACTTTTTCATTTACTCCTCTTGTGCTTTGGCTCAGGGAGGATCGATGGGTAGTGACAGTGTTGCACTGAGCTCTCACTATCAGAGGGGTGGGGGGGACCAATGCCACTGTGAATTGATATAGCACTTCATATTACACTGACTGAGACACTATGGCTTTCAATGGGAAAAATAAATCGCAGTTAAGTAGCGATTCTCCCCACCTTCAGGGACAGACAAGGAATAAGTATCCATGTCTTAGTAGGCATCCCTGCAGAGCTTTAGTATGGTAACTTTGTCATCTTAAAAACTGGGACAGGGTTGGAGTATCCAGGCCACAATGTTTACAGGCAAGACTACGGTGGAGGGAACTGATCTTAGATCATCAGTACGGCAAACAAAAACAAGGTAATTATAGCGACCAGATGGAGCCAAAAGTAAAATGTCGCTGAGAGACGCGAGCAGGGTCTGGGTTGGTACTTGTATGACGCGCCAAACAATTTGCGGAGATGAAAAGTACGTTTTAGAGCATTATATTCAAGCCGGAAAATAACAATCACGGCTTTAGATATGCGGTCAACAAAAACACAGCAACCCTGGCTCCCCTCTCTCTCCACTCCCGCCAAGCAAGGTGTGCAGGTGGTTAAATTACCTCACACAATATCACCGCCCATGTGACTTCTCAATACAGTGATTAAGGCAATAAACAAACAATCGAAATAAACTCACAATAAACCCATTAGCCTTTTATACTAAATACGCCATCGATCATATTCATGGAAATCAGCTCAAGTATCAAGATGCAGCATCCACACACTCAATATATAGATTTTTGCACAGTTTTGAGTGTGCGGATGCTGCTTCTTTTCATTCCTTTTGAAGGGGGGGGGGGGTTTACTCATGCAATGTATCATTATATCATTAACGCACGTATGGATTTTATTTACAACATGCAATCAAGAAGGACATGTCAATAAAACACTTATGAGAGCCAAGAGGTTTTCAAAGCTGCTCTCCACATTTGAAATGATCAGCCTCTGCAAAGGACTATGCAGATTCACTGATATCGATCATGTGATTAACGTGATTCATATAATTTCTTGAGTCGTTTGACAGCCCTAATGAAATTACTTAATACTCTAATACTTACTGTAAATCAACTGTTAGTGTAGCTGTGTCTGTATGTATGTAATAACAAGTATACGCTTTGTTGTTTTAATGTAAACCACCATATAAATAAAGCGTTACAGTACCAACTCCAACAATAACAAAGCAAAGTGATTACAACAAAGTGCTAGCAGCCATAACACCATAGAGTCAATCTCTTAAGGCATACCATAATAACCCGTTAACCCCTGAACCACCTCCCACTGTAGCAGCAGTCTGATAAGGGTGGGAGTGTGTCTTCTAGCTGTATATAAAACGTTATAGTTCCTCTGACGAGGCCATCAGTCAGACTGGGAGTGTGTGTGTGTGTGTGTGTGTGTGGAAGGGGGGGGGGGGGTGGGATTGGTACTGTACGTGCTGTTCCCATTGCTGAGAAGAACACACACTGGACTATGGACTGGCTGAGGACAATATAGTACAGCACACACACATAAACTCAACCACCACCCACCCACCTAGGCAGGCAGGGAGATAGGGACACACGCACGCGCACGCGCACATGCACACACACACACACACTCACCTACAGCAGGAGCATCGTATTCGTCTCCCAGAAGTATTTCTGGAGCAGAGTAGGCCAGAGAGCCACAGGAGGTGTTGAGTTTCTTCCCAGGTTGGAACTTGTTACTGAAGCCAAAGTCAGTGAGTTTGACCAGGCCCTGCTTCTCAAAGAACACCACATTCTCTGGCTTCAGGTCCCTGTGCACCACATGGAGCCGGTGGCAGTAGGAGATGGCATGGACGATCTGGGCAAAGTAACACTTGGCCACCTGGTAGAGGGGAACATCTACAACTGTCTATCAACTGACCAAATAAATGAATTCCAACAAAGGACACTTGAATGTTTTATGACGCATGGACACACACTAACACACACTAATAACACATACGAACACACACTAACACACACTAACACAGACGCACGCGTACCTCTTCACTCAGGCCTCCATCGTGTTTCATGATACAGTCATACATGTCCCCTCCGTCTCCCAGCTCCAGGATGAGGTAGAGTTTGGTTGCCGTGTCGATGACCTCGTACAGCCGCACAACGTTAGGGTGCTGCACCAGCTTCATACACCGCACCTCCTGGAACAGGTGTCCCCTAGCAACAGGGTCCAGCTTGGTCTTGTCAATCACCTTCACAGCCACCTTTAATGGTAATGAAATAATACCGTCAATGTTACTTATGATCATCATCATCATCATCATCAGTAACATGATTATAATAATACATTATTATAGCATACTGATTTTCATCCACCCCCTCTACTCGGGGACTGATTAAGACCTGGGACACCAGGTGAATGGACTCTCTCTCATGGCCAATCAATGACTTGACAGTAATCCATGGGTTAGCAGGGAGAACAGATGACCAGCAGTGCTGCAGCCCTCAGGGTCCAGATTTGATTAAGCAGCCAAGACAGAAAAACAGGTGATAAATACCTTCTCTCCGGTGAACACGTGGCGGGCTAGTTTGACCACGGCGAAGTGTCCGCGTCCCAGAGTTTTATCCAGGTCGTACAGGCCGGCGATCTTTCCGTCGTGACCCCGTTTGAACCCCGCCATGGCTGCTGGGGAGTAAGAAGAGGCTGCTCCTAGTCCGCCGATCTGAGGTCAGTTTTCCATCTCCCCGCTTATGGTGAAGGAAAGGATTGAGGCAGGGGAACTGGTCCTTGATCTGTAGACAACAGGTAACTTCACACCTCCAAGGACTTGCTGGAGCTGGGTGGGTTAGATGGCCAGTGGTTGTAAGGGTTTAGGAGGGTGGAGACCCCTGGAGGACCGGAAGGGAAGTGCACTCAGGAGAAGAGTTGCATTCAGCTCTACCGCAGTACGTCTGCTAATTACCAGAAACCCATGGTGAAGACGGCCCTTCGGCCCTGTAGGAGGGAGGGAGAGAGTGAAAGAGAGAGAGAGAGAGAGAGAGATACAGAAGGGAGAGAGATAGAGCATAATTTCAGACAGGCATACACATTGAGTAAATGTGTGAGACTCCCAGTCAGTGCTCTAGGGCAGTTCACCTGAGGGTAGCTGTACTGCTGCAAATATCTCATTACATAAAACCCCATGTAGGCATGGCACTCCTTACCAGTCCCTGGCCACGTGCCATGGCACAGGCAGAGACACAACCGCTTCCAGGAACATTCCTGACAGGTGACCCTCATTGAGGTGTGTGCTCTACTGTAGCATGGAAACTGGTCTTACACACAGATATTGTGACTGTGTAGGGCCCAATCCTAATTCACCCCTTGGCCCTACATTTTAGCCCTACCCCTCCGTTTTGCGCGTTCATGTGTAGGGGTAGGGTGTTCCAATTGTTGTTGACATGTAGGGGTAGGGCCAAGTGGTAGGGCTTCATAGCCCTCCAAACAGAGTTTTTTCAGATGCCCACTCCAAACAGAGTTACAAACGAGTGTTGTGCGAAACCCAGAATGCGTTGCGAATAATCGGCGAGATAGTAGCAAACGCACAAACAATGAGGAAGAAAACCACAAATGTAATTATTGCCTTTGTTAATAAAGATTTTTAAAATGATGACAACCATGAAACTGAAACAACTCCTCTCCCTGGAAACTGGCTATAGCCTACTAAACCCTACCTGACATTCTTGACTTATTCCTCCACCAAGGAAATTGAGTTTGTGTGTCGGTGTACATGCTCTCTCTCTCTCTCTCTGGCATTATTTCTTTATTCCCCCTCCTCTCTCTCTCTCATGGGGGCGAACTCTTCACCGCCCTACCAATCTACACCATGAGAGACTTACGATGTGTCAGTCATCATAACTACCACAGGTATCCCGCCATCCTGTCATACTGACAATAGAGCATTGTATACAAGATCAAAACAGACTCAGCTGTGCAGCTCTCAGGCCTGCTGCTGTAATAGGATGTTGCTGTGACAGGTGAGTGATCTGATAAGCCCCATCATGCTGTCAATTACCCCAAGATCAACTGGTGCTACCTCATCAGAGTATTTTAGGACTGTTGTGATGCAATCCCAAGCCTTTCTCAATCAAAACAGAGTCTCATCCCAGATGAAAACACAACAACAACCCACCAGACAGAGACTAGAGAGGTGGTGTGTAACTGTACCCCTAGCGAGTCGCCTATTATATATATATTGTTCTATTGATTTCCCTGTTAGCAGAACCAGAGGCAACACATTGTGTGCAGTGAATTGCCGAGGTCTGATCCCAATAGATCCCTCAATTTCTCCACAACATGAGCTGGATGACAGGTCCTGGACAGAACACAGGCTCCTATTGTTATGATGAATGTAGCCTCCCGTTAAGTGAGTATGTATGCTACTGCCAGGAAGTGTGCACATTTATGGGCCAGGTAAAGGAGCTAGGCCGGATAAGCAAGGTCCCTGGTTCAACGGGCCCCACTCAATACAATAAACTCTCACTGTCTCCCTGCCTCCCCTTTCCGTGGGGTTTATGCACCTGGAAACATACAATATAGAATACAATATATTTAAATATGAACAACAAGTACACGAGAAAACTTAGCAGCCCAGGACACAAAGCGACATCGAGTTAGTTACAACAATGCTCTCTGTCCATGTCCACACAGACAGAAGGACAGACAGCACCGGATGCAGCCTGCGTAATTCAAAAAATTCAAAAACACGCCGTCAAAGCCCATACCCGCACAAACCCGCGACATTCAGCACAACTTCGCCTTTGGAGAGACGCACACACTAACTAAGTGATCATAATACGTGTTCGATTATAACAACGAAGGTAGTTTGTAGTCGGATATTCAGAATGATTCTGGAATTATGTAGAAATATATAGAACTTCAATGCGATGATAGGATACACACTACTACGGCAGGGTGATTCTTCTTACCGCCGAATAAACGCCGAATCCTTTCCAGATCTCTTTTACACCGCCGCTTGATTACAGTGGCCTACCTACCACTTCATGCTTCAGTTTGGTCAATATATTAATATGGCATCGTCCTCTTCTTTGCTTCACTGGTACCAACTGCAAACTGTCAGGCAATTCTTTTCCACCGCCCTGAGTGTGAAAATCTCTCTCTCTCTCTCTCTCTCTCTCTCTCTCTCTCTCTCTCTCTCTCTCTCTCTCTCTCTCTCTCTCTCTCTCTCTCTCTCTCTCTCTCTCTCTCTCTCTCCCATTCATCTCTGACGTCAGGGCTACGTACACCAGAAGGCATGATTTTATTTCTGTATGTTAAATGTTTATTCATAATATTACACAAATAGACACCCCGTGGTCGTTGACATTTAGAAGACGAAGGGAGGGTAAGACACACACACATCAAGATGGGTCGGGAACAGAACGCTTGTTTATGACTCTAGTCTAGGTTATAAAACAACATCGCATTCAATGTTGATCTTAGCCGATACGAGTTTAATCATATACAAATAATGTGTTCATGCACTGCACCTAGAGTGTAGGCACATGTGAAAAACAATGCAAACAAATGCAAATAAATCCCATAATAAGTAACCCCATTCACCATCTTCACTCACATTCCTCTTATAATCATCATTGTTTCATAACCATGGACAAGAGTAAATATCCAGGGATAATTTGTCTTATTGTTTCCCCTCTCTCTCGCACCTACACACACAGAGACACAACAGAGACATACATACACACACACACACACCACGCCTTGTTCTTGTCTAGACTAGACTCTTCTAAAAATAGTTATAGAAATGTTGAATGATCTTTCACTAGGCCACTAAAACAAGCAGCAGGAGCATTTCCATGTGTTCACTACATAGACAGTCTACACCGATAGACCCCAAGCTGTCTGTTCTGTCACCACTCTAGGTCATTATTATGAGAGACTGGATAGGTTAAAGACAGGTTGAGCTACTTCCATATTACTTCTACCTGCTCAAGCCTTTCAAGGCCAACTAGAGATTGTGTTAAATCTTAGCACAGAAACCATAGCCTAAACCTCTGTCTAAGGTGCTCAGTCACTGTTCTAAGCCAGGCTGAGACAGTATTTAACTGACTGTTATGTAATATTGACATGCACTTCATTCAGCTATCTGTAAGTGGGGCCTGGATTCAGCCTTGTTCTAAAGCTAAGTTAACACTACAAATGAGAACGTGGATTTGCTGACCTGCCTATGTATTACCCTTAATGTAGATACAACCATGCAACATGAAATACATCATCAATGTTGAGTCCTCCCACACATTAAAACACATAAAGGTGAAGGGAGAGTTAGGTGGGTAGAATATGTGTATAATAATATATATATATATATATAACTGCCGCTTTAAGATTGTAATGACACTGCCAAAGGACCCTTCAATCTATCTCAAGGAAAGGGGGGGTGTCATCAAGTGACCAATCTCTTGTCTTGTGACCTGTTCTCACTCCTGTACTTATCTTTTTGTCTGGAATCGTTGTACTGTATCTGAACACACGCACACACACACACCTCATCACCACTGAATCTCACAAACATAATATGTTTATCTGCTCACCCCTGAATCTCAGACACACACACACACACACACACACACACACACACATATCTCCCTCTCCACCCCCACTCCTGTCTGTCTGTGTGGAGAGCTTCAACCCACAGAGGCCAGAGGAGGCAAAATAGACACTGAGTCAGCTAGGCTACACACACTCTGTATAGTTGTGTTAATATCCTTCCACTCTCCCTGATGCACTCTACAACATCCTTAACTAGAGCATATTAAATATGTTTATCATATATTTCAGTGTAGTGCTCACCCTGATGTGGTGCATGAGTCTCCATATTCTCATGTCAAATGGCATGTGCATAGCTGACTGTAATCTAGGCCTAACACCTACTCCTCATATCTGTGTATCTCCCTCCTAAATTAGATCTGTCAATGACACAACTCCCCATGATAACGTCTGGCGTCTCTATTTCTCAACCTAGTGCCATCCAGTGGCGGAATCCAAGAATAGCACAGGAATATGGTATTTCATAGTGCTTCTTCATGAATGGAAACAGCCTGGCATTTTATTACCGTACTTTGTCACAAATAAATCCTATATTAATTGTTTAAAAATCTTCAATGATTGATTACATCCACTAAATTACTGTAGGCCTATATGTTACGGTACATGTGGGAAAACTAGGGTTAGGGTTAGGTGCTACGTCGACTTGGTACATGCTGGCATGTCTAACCCTAACCGTAGCACCCTAGCACCTAACCCTAGTTTTCCCACATGTACCGTAACATATACACTTAATTTAGTTAGCTACGGTGTACAAGTCGAGGGTGGTATGCATATCCTGGCTGCTAAGAGCTACAATTAATGACTTAATTACTAATGATTAACATCAGGGGTGCAAACTGGTGATGGCCCAAAAAGGTGACACTATTTTTCTCACTAAGACAATTATCAATGTGTGGATAACATTTTTGTTGATGGGGTTGATAGCACTAGCACTAATGGTGGTCTCAGCGGCGGTCCTAACCTTAACACCCGCATAATTATGTTGAAAACAGGTTGCTTAGTGTGACTGTGTCCTCCAAACTGTCTAGAATTGTATCTAGCTGCATGAAGCTAAAAGTTATTTCAACAGCAGCGGAGTTTAGCAGACAGGAAGATTAGTTAGAAGAATAGTCATCATGTGACTTGGATGAGACGTAGACCCCCCCCCCCCCAAATATATTTTTTGCAGATCTACACGATTCACGTGGATTACCTATTTTGAAGTAAAAACGGCTAATTTAGCAGAAAGGTGACAAGTTTGCACCCCTGTAACATACGATCTAAGTACAAACTCCTGCACACCTTTGAGGACTGCATTGAGAATTCATGGTTTGCTAGCAGTAACACTAGTACTAAAAATAATAACCAAGTACCGGTACAATCTTTGTGATACTATTTTAGTTGTCAATTAGTACTTAATTAGAGACTACTGTACTTGATTGAAACAGTGGACGTGTTTTAGTAAATGCTAAAGAAATAATCTATAGGTTAGTCATGTAATTACCATTTTCTCAATAAAAAAAAAATACTATATACAGCAGATTACCAAAGTGTAGCTATCGTTTATTTGTCCAATAGCAGGTGACTGACTGATCTCGACCTCTGAGGAAGATGGTGTGGTGAACAGATAAGTAAGACAAGAGGACCAGGGCCAACAAGTCAACAGGAGGGTTTATTTGGGGATGAATTATGCCTTCTTTGCGGCTTCCTTCTGCAGCTTCTTCACCTCGTGCTTGATGATCTTGTTCCTCTGTAGAGATATAGAACAGCCAATCAGTATCAGAGGAATACATAATGAAGCACACGACATCATTAACTTTTAATGAGTGATTACTGAGAGGTTGGAACATTTCACAAATACAGCCAATGGATATCTTGTTTCCCCAATAAAGGTACATGCTGAGGCAATCATTTCCAGTCTTCGAGCCTTAATGATGGAAAAACGATCGTCTGACATTTAGATTAACCTAATGCTCTCTACTTACCATCCTCTTGGCCTTCATCACCTTGAAGCGGTCAAAGTCAGACATCTGGGCTCTCTGCAAAGA
>NC_137690.1:55346087-55398274 GCF_963989245.1 Nansenia antarctica | reverse complement strand
ATACTGTATTTACATATGGTTTTCCCATTTCAGGCATGCAAGTTGTTTTTTGATGAATAAATTGTCGTTGATTTTGTCTCCCCCAATTATTTCAGGGGATCATCCGAGTGCCTGCACCCTGCCAGTATGCCCACAAGCTTGCTTTCCTGGTGGGACAGAGCATCCACAGAGAGCCCAACATGAACCTGGATGACTTCCTCTACTACCTGTGAGAGGGGAGCAGCTACCTGAAGAGCACTTTGGAGTGAACTTGCCTGCCCTCTCTGCCTGCACTGCCCTGCCCTGCCTGCCCTCTCTACCTGCCTGCCCTGCTTGCTGACCCTCCTGATCTGCCTGCTTCACTATAGAAGCTCTGCCCCTATTCCCCGGAATCAATAAATACACCCAGCTTTGGGTTTTACTCTCCATCTGCCTCTTGTGTTCTGCACTAGTCTATCTTGTTTTTTCCATCCACTCTTGTTCTTGTGCCCGTTCCTCGCTTCTGTCTTGTCTGGGACTTTAAGCTGTTTGCTTCATAATTAATTAATTAATTATACTTTTTAATTGTAATTTAATTTAATTTTTAATTAATTAATTAATGCTTCATAGCAGTCCCACACCACATCCACTCTGTCAACACTTTCCAAGTAAGGTGCAACAACTGAAATACCTACATTCATAGCCTAATAGACAATTCTGGACTTAGAGAACTATAGTAAATAAATTATTAGATGAAATATATTATGAAAATTGAATATGCATATTCTCAGATACTGCGATTTCATTTTAATCATTCTCAGTCACAACGTCACTGATTTCACCACTAACTATTCACCAGAACATTTTATGATGTTGTATATGGTATCATTGTAATCCTTGACCTTCAAAACATGGGGGTAGACATCACCTGTTCTGTGTTATCATGTTTGGTTGAGGAGATATGAAGCACAATGCGGCTATGGCGGAAAGGAAAATGCCCGCCATGGCCACTAGGAGGAGTTTTTGCGAGGGCTCCACGTCTGAAAATGTTTAGGACAACAAACTGTACAAGTGTACCAAGTTTGGTGCTTTTATGAAAAAGTGAACAATTTTTTCACATATTAACCGGACTATACCAACTAGTGGACATATTTTAGATTGGAGCAAATCGCATGTGACGAGATTATGAAAAGGGGAGGGAGAGGTCTCCCGAAATGTCCATGGTCGTAGTGATTACTGCGCTATTACACTACCAAAATATAGTTCTCTCTCTTACCCAACTGTATAGCCTAGTAAGCCTACTATACAAAGAGTATATGTACAGTGTATAGTAAGACATTTGTTTTACTTCCTTTGAGTCGAAAATAATGCCCGTGTATTGAATAAATAAAATATTTATAGAATTCAGTATTCTGTGAACCAATGAATGACAGGAGAATTGTATGATGTGCGCAGTGATACTCAGGGTGATGCGCCCTATAAATCACCTGACACAGTTCGTCTCGCAGACAATTGAGAGTTGAAAGAAGTCAAGTCACCATGTAAGTACATCTAAGGCGTTCTGTGAGAAAATAGAGCTAGCTACACGATGTTTATGACCTTACATGCTGCCAGATAATCACTGTCAAAGTAATTAAAGAATATAAGCTTTTAATTGAGAAACCACACGAGATGGTTTCAAGTCCAGTTGTGATTTTAGCGAGCTAGTTTAGACAGGCCGCCTGTTCTAACGCAATGTTTAAATGTTCAATAATATTAGCCAGTTAGTAATTAATACATCTAAAGCAATGAATTTTAACTGTAGACTACAGAAGCAACGATGACTCCATTAGCTAATTTATGAACTACAAAGTGGTTGTTAGTTAGCTAGCTACGTCTGGTCTCTTGCCTCGTGCAGCAGCACTTTGCGCCAGTATGTGGTCACGACATGTGCTCGTGACTGTCTTTAACTGTGTTCAAATGTACACGTGGTAGTCATGTCAAACTTTGCTATGTTAAAATTGTAGAATGAGAAGTTTAATTTGTATGTTTCTTCCAGTTCCACTCCAGTGTTACCGTAATCCAAAACCTAAAATGACGGGTCGAGCCAGAGCAAGGTCGAGGGGTCTTGCACGCGGTCAAGAGACTGGGCCACCAGGGGCGGTGTCGGTGAGTTCATTAAGAATCCTTATACACATCAATTACCAACATATTGTAGGAATTAATTCTGCCCACAGGATTTCGCCGTTACGCATGGCTGTACCAACATGGCTGTATGAATTGAGGCTACTGTAGGGTCTTGATGGTCAAATCTTATGTAAATGTATACATTTAAATGTGTGATGTGAGAACCCCTGATCTTGGAGAGAGCAACAGCAAGACACAATAATTTGGGCAAGGGTGATCACAAAATGTCAGAGGTTTTCCGGTATGAAGATTTTATAAATTGTGTAGTGTATCCTCGATATAAATATAATAGGATGAGAATGGATCAGGCTAAATAATCCTATGATGGCATCTCTGCCAGAAGACAACAAATGTAATGCTGAATTTATAAGGTCACTATGGTATTCTGTCACTGTAATAGTTTTTAGGCATATCATTAATTCAGTTCTGACTGTATTTGAATGCTCTTGCACTGCTAATTGAGTGGTTAAGATTACTTCACTTACCTTTATGAGTTTTCACAGTCATTTTGTGGAGTGTTGTTGATATGAAACATGAGTTATTATAGGAACTGGTAAGGGCTTTCAATAAAGTATTTTTGATTACATTTTAATGTTTTTTCTTAAAGGCTCCCCCTCAGGAGGAAGCACGGCCAGTTCACTCCACTTCTGAGGGTCAACTTGTGGGTCGTGGAAGACAGAACATTGCCCCGGGACTTGTGTCCTCAGAAGGTGCTGTGTTCTATGGTCATTTAAAGTAGCTAATGCATATTAGGGGTGCAACGGTTCTCTGTTTATATTGAACTGTATGGTTCGCCATCCACGGTTCAATATGCACCAGTGAATTTTCAGTGTATGATGCGTTCCATTGAGTTGGAGGTCGAGTTTGTCTGGAACGCAGTTGCTTCTGTAACTTGTTCAAATGTTTGTTCATGGCGAGCGGATTTGAGAGTTGAGGGAACGAAAACAGTGAACAGAAACGTTACTGCAAGCATTGATTAATCATGTCTTTCTGCGCATATGGTCTACCTGTCAAGCCTTAAGTGCACTTTTACTTTTAATTCTTCCTCTCCTATACCAGTAGTCAAGCCTAACATTTTACATTTGAAATGTGTTCAATCAATGTGTTTAATGTGAAATGAGAGTGAGTGAAACTGCATTATTTCTCTGCCCTTTGTTTCCACAGATCTTCTTAAGATATCTTCAGGCTTTCAGCAGGTGAAGATCGGAGAGAGGGGTGGACGCCGTGGTGATTTCCATGATGTAGGAATCAACACCAGGCAGGCCATGGAGCATGTCAAGGAATCCAAGACTGGTGTGTTAGCCAGCCATTACATGGTCACAATTATAGTGTAGTTTTAGAATAATGAACAACATGATAAATCCATGTATGAAATCCTCATTAAACCCATTGCAGAAGAATGTCATTGTTCTGTTTTCTGTAATATAATGCTGTCATCTGTGATATGTCTTCAGGGTCCTCTGGCTCTCCTATTCAACTGAAAGCCAACTTCTTCCGCATCCTTTCCCGCCCTCAGTGGGTGCTTTACCAGTACCATGTGGACTACAAGCCCCCCATAGAGTCCCGCCGCCTGCGTTCTGCCCTCTTGTATCATCATAACGAGACGCTAGGCTCAGCCCGCACCTTTGATGGAGCCCTCCTCTTCCTGCCTCACAGACTTGAGAACCGGGTACAGTACACGAGAGGGTTCGGTTCTTCTGATGGCTCTATCACTCGGATTTGTGATAGACTAAGATCATAATTTACCAAACGGCATGTAAGAACTTGTCAAAGTAGTTAACTGTTAATTGTTGGAGCAAGAGTGAAAAACATACTAACTACAGTATGATCTAGTTTAGTTTAGTTTAGTTTATTAGTTTATTATATCGAGGACAATCCAAATACATGAACCATATAAAATACAGTAAAAAAGGCAGCGTTAGCCTAGTCGGCTAATTTTCAGCTGAAGTCCCCGGCCAGTTGCAACATGGCATCCTGAAAAGTAACGTCATTAGTTAAAATAAAACATTTAAATATTCTAAGAACACGTGGCTGAGACAAGGTACCCCAACATCACACTTGACAAAAAAAACACGTAAGCAAGCTGAGGTGATTGAAGGGGCTACAACAAACACCACATACACACTTATGGGGGCAGCGACATTTCAAGCACATAGAAGCCACAGGACAATTACAGGCCACACAACATCTAATGGATCAGCTCCCACATGCTGTTTTGAGAAGCATGTTCTAATTGTAATTCATTGAGAAACCTTGACACAGAGCTTCCATTGTATTTTGTAGGAAACTGTACTTCAGTCTCGGACCAACCATGGAGAGGATGTCCAGATCACGATCACTCTGACCAATGAGCTGCCACCCACCTCTCCAGTGTGCCTGCAGTTCTACAACATCATCTTCAGAAGGTCAGAGCACCCAGTGAAAGGTTATGGTTGTGTTGACCTATAATAAGACACAAACTCACGTTTCTTTGCTCGGCTGCCCTCGGACAGGCGGTTCAGGACCATGTTCGCAAGGACAAACAGACTGAAGCTCAGCTTCTACCCCAGGGCCATTCAGGCCCTGAACACAGCAAAGACCTAGGTTCTAGGCCCTGGACAATCTAGACAATTTGATGGCAGCTACTAGATTGAAATCAAGTGCAATACTGAAACACAACTGTGAACATTTCAAACCTGCAAACTGCGACACTTTAAATGAATGTGCAATAACACTATGTGCAATATGACAACCCTCGGGTACATAAGGTTCAGAGATAGGAAATGTTAGAATAGGTATAGCATAGCATAGAGTACAGCACAGTGTTTTAATTTGTATAGTATAGTATAGTGGATAGTGTACATAGCCTTTATTTATGTAAACCAGCTATTTTCCCTTCTTGTTTTTAGTTTTTTTCCTAGCACCAGGGGAGCCCCCCCTCCCAAATTTCGTTGTTTGGTACCTGTACTATATCAATGACAATAAAGACCATTCATTCATTCATTCATTCATTCATTCATTCATTCATTCTCTGTCGGTCTCTATTCCGTCATTGTCTGTAAAAATGTTTTTCTCTGTTTGTTCTAGGGTGCTGCGGATACTAAACATGCAACAAATTGGACGCCATTACTACGACCCAAATGAACCACTCAATATCCCACAGCACAGGTCTGTGCCTTACCTGTCTCGGCAGTGGTTTTACCCATAAAGACAAAAGAGACAGAATAAAGATGTTGTTGTGTCCTTCATTGTATGCATGTGCTCTTCAGACTGACCATCTGGCCTGGCTTCACCACCACCATCCTGCAGTATGAGTCGGGCATCATGCTAAGTATGGATGTGAGCCACAAGGTGCTGCGCAGTGAAACAGTGCTCGCTTTCATGGGCAATCTCAAGCAGCAGTGTGGGGACCAGCGCTTCATGGAGGCCTGCACCAAGGAGCTGGTGGGCCAAATTGTCCTCACCAAGTAAGACCCACCACTAGATGAACGCAGAGATACAACTGTTGTTTCTCTACGGTAACGCTTTACAGTAATGCAGAGTAGGTACTAAGCACTAAGCTCTACTTAGATTTGTGCATATTCATATTTATTTAAAAAAAAAAAACTAAATGTTTATTCAACCTTATAATAACCACTTTTACATTGTTGCAAAGAAACATTCACATTTATAACAACCAACTGTCTATGGGAATTTTTTCTCTCAGGTACAATAACAAGACCTACAGGATTGATGATATCGCATGGGACCACACTCCTACTAACACATTCAAGAGAGGGGACTCTGACATCTCCTTCAAAGAATACTACAAAACTGTAGGTGTTGTCTCATTAAATTAAACTATCAGACCATACTGACCATGTGTCACAGTAACCACTGAACTCATTATGATTTAACACTTTCATTCAGCAATATAGTCTGGACATCACCGACAACCGGCAGGCCCTTCTGGTAAGCCATGTGAAGAAGATGGGCCCTTCTGGGGGGCCGCCCCCTGGCCCAGCCATGCTCATCCCTGAGTTCTGCTACCTTACAGGTACCACTGACTTGACACTAGAGAAACCTCACAAACACTACTTATGGACAGTATTTATTTTAGTATTATATACACTGCTATTTTTTTTTTTTTTTTAATAGGCCTGACGGACAAGATGCGCAGTGACTTCAACATCATGAAGGACCTGGCCACCCACACCAGACTGAACCCAGAGCAGAGGGAGCAGCGTCTCAATCGCTTTGTCAATAACATCCACAAGTACGTCACACTCTATATGGTTTGACTATGCCTTGCACTGATGTAATGTTGACTCTACACCCCAGCTTTAAGTGGTTACAATATTGATATCACAACGTTGATTGCAAAACTGACCACCTTGCAGGAACCCTGAGGCTGAGGCTGAAATTAATACCTGGGGGCTCAACTTTGACAACAAACTCCTGAACCTCACAGGCAGAGTCCTCCCTACTGAGAGGATTATCCAAGGATCCAGATCGGTATTGAATACATCAGAAATGATGTCCCCAGTGTGGCTTATTACAGTACTTGTTACCTGCAGTTTGAAGCTCTTGCTAAACATTTCTGTTTTACTGCAACATGTACTGATCTAGCTCCAAACAAGAATGTTTGCTGGTCATGTATTTGCATGTATATGCCTGTCATAATCTGTGATTGCAACAAACTCAAAAACCTTTTTTTTTCTTTTTCTTTTGTCTCCCAGTACGACTACAACGCTTGGGCAGCAGACTGGTCCAAAGAAATGAGGGGGATCCCCCTGATCAGCAGCCGGCCACTGGACAACTGGATCATGTTCTTTACCCACCGCAACGCTGACGTAGCCCACGCCCTCCTGGACGGCTTAAATAAGGTGTCCCCACCCATGGGCATCCGCATGCAGAGGCCTGTTATGTGAGTTCTCACTCTGGGTTGGAGGAGACTGGAAGGAGGCACACACACACACACACACACAGTGCTATAGCACCACCTAGTGGCAGGGAGCAACATATGATACCTAAGTTAATTACAACGGTGAGTCCAGCTGTGAATGGGCACAGCTAGAATTAAGGTTCCAAGCTTGAGTTAATGAGCACTTTAAGCTGCAGTATTGTACCACAGGTGTTTTACAAAGCCTTGAGTATTCTTTGCCAATCATACTTGGGTGTTATCTGAAAATGAACATGTTATCATCAGTGGAAGTCCCATTGGTTAGATGTCCCAGTGCTTTGACAGTTTTGGTCTGTGTACAGGGTGGAGTACGAGGACCGCCAGGAGTCTCTGCTCAGGGCTCTGCAGCACAACGTTACAGAGACCACCCAGATGGTTAGTCTCTGAGCATAACATGTCTAGCAATCGTCTTAATCTGTGTCCAGGTAACCACCTCTAGGTGTTGAATGAGGACTAAAGCATGTGTGTTACCTCCTCAGGTGGTGGTGATCCTCCCCAGCAACAGGAAGGATAAGTATGACAGTGTGAAGAAGTACCTGTGTGTGGACTGTCCCACCCCCAGCCAGTGTGTGTTGGCTCGCACCCTTTCCCGCCAACAGGTCGTCATGACTGTGGCCACCAAGATTGCCCTGCAGATGAACTGCAAGATGGGAGGAGAGCTCTGGAGTGTGGAGATCCCAGTAAGTCGCACAGTGAATTGAAATAAACCCAAAGTCACAAATGTTGTTGGGGCCCAGTATATAAAAAAACGGCTGTGCACATACAGACCAATGCTCATGATAAGTTTAAAGTGGAATTTTATTATTTGTTGTCGAATCCCAGCTCGCCAGACCCGGATATGGCCGGGGCACACACAGGGAGCGCATATTGAGCGGCCGCTCCCGAGGGCGGTATAGGAATATTTCCGGACAAGGATCCGTCGCGCAACAGCGCCCCCGGGGTGCCGGAATAACGGTGCTGGGCTCGAGGAGCCAGTCAGCTAGTCTGCCTGGCGATCTCCTCTGGGACTGCCGGCCACGGGGTCGTGCGGCGGATCCTACGCAATAGGCAGGGGATAATTGGATGCTAGGTTGGGTTCAATTGGATACCAAATTGGGTGAAAAAGGGGATAAAATCTGAAAAACAAATTTCCCCCCCAAAAAACGATGAAGATATACAGTATATATATAAACGGTCAAGATATCTCGCTTTGAATGCCGTCATCAGTCCTGATGTTCCAAATTGCTCAAGATTCCCGATTCCAGATTATATTAACTCTGGGGCTTTTTTAGGAAGTAAACATAGACTTTGAGTTTTGATAGCTATGATACGTTTTGAAATGATGATAGTTTGAGACGGTATGCATTATGGATTGACCAGAAATACACATGAACATGAATTTTGGATAAACTTTCCCTTTTTAATGTGGATAACATTTATCTGACTGACTACCTCACATGGGTGCAGGTACAATTTCTACAGCGTGTTCTATTTCTACAACCACACATTTCACACCTATGTGATCTCCATCCACAATCTTATGTTCCACCCCATGTATCTCAATAGAAGCATGTGCTAAACCAAACTTTGTAAGGTGTAACTTCACCTGCCTCTGTTTCACAGCTCCAGCAGCTGATGATCGTGGGCATTGACTGCTACCACGACATAGCTGCAGGGAACAGGTCCATTGGAGCTCTGGTGGCCAGTCTCAACAAGGGCATGTCCAGGTATGTGGATGAGCATGGAGAAGCATGGCCTTGGGTTATGAATGTGCTCTTTACCACCAATGTTGGTAGCCAGTACCAACTGATTCCTCTTGTTTTCCAGGTGGTTCTCCAAGTGTGTGGTTCAGAGCCGTGGTCAGGAGATCATGGATGGCTTGAAAGTGGCTCTGCAAGGCAAGTTCAATGAAACAACAAAGCATTTCAAATAAGATACCATATCAAAATTGACCACTGACTGCCACATTGTAACAATGTCTTCCAAGTCTTCTTTTCAATATAATCCCTCAGAGAAGCATGAGAATGATCCCTAGTATCCTAAGTGCAGGCTCTCTTTCCCAGGTGCACTGAAGGCCTGGCTGAAGCACAACCAGTGCCTGCCCTCACGCATCATTATCTACAGAGACGGAGTGGGGGACGGGATGCTGCAGAGTGTGGTCAACTACGAAGTGCCACAGATCCTGGACTCAATCAGCACCATGGGAAAGGACTACACGTAAGAGGACCTTAAGGACCTACACCTTAATTGAGGATTTCTAACATAATCAAAATTTTTCATGTCTTTCTACCAACATATTTTAGTACGAGATGGCAATTAGAGTGTATTAAGGCCTACATATCTTCAGTGTTTCCTCTAGGATTTTTCACATTAGTGGCGGAGTGGTAAAAAAATAATAATTGCACGCACATGAAACGCGCACTGGCGCTCAAAACAAAGACGTAATTTCACCAAAAACTAAAGGGTGGCAACATAAAAAATAAAAAATAACCGGTGATTTTTATATAGAAGGTGATCAAATACCAAGATATCCTACAGCTGCAGCAGAACATGCGGAACGGGCATACAGCACTGAACATATACATGTGACTGACAGATACGCCCAAGACACACACACACACACAGAGAAAGATCATCAGCTCATCGAATATGAAGTACACAGGGAACCGGGAACGCGCATACAGCACTGAACAACATCCGTAGAATATAAACTTGCGACTTACAGTCACAATGAAAGATCAGCTCATCAATACAAAGTATTGCAAGCCTACATGAGAGTACACGCACAAAACCGTCTAAAGTTACTCATTAACTATTTACACAAGTAAAATCACAGTGTGACAGTTAGATGGAGCATTCGGTAAACAACCAACAGCAAGGTAATGCTATCAGCTGAGTTAAAGAAAACCAACTTTTACCTTTGATGACACCGACATGAGCCCTGCTTACCCGTACCTCTGCCGTTCTGTTCGTGGTGATTTTAGAGGCTATAGATAATTGTTGCCCCGCGCATATTGCCCTGTAATTAGACCATGCGACCACACCTTGTGTCTCTTATTGTCCAAATGTTCCCTGAATTTTAGCTGCATGTTTTTCCAGCATCCGTTGTCAATAAAGATTCGACTCCCCTTCTTTTCCCCTGCCAATACTGTGTCGTTTATGACATTTACCAACGTTTATGCTATAGTTCGATGCTAGCGTTAGGTGCGAGGCTGCTCGGTTAACCCATTTGCGGGAACATTATTTGTTTCACAAAATAGCCTGATTTAGTTGACCATGAACATCAGAGACTACATTACGAATGTTCATTTAAAATACTTGTATACTGAGCACTGGTATAAGCACATGAACCAGAGAACAGCAGTAAATGCAATAACCCACAGTCGTCGCTGATGTTGCATTTTCGATTAGGATACGGGATTAAAGGGACCGGCGACGAGCGAAGGGAGAGGAGAGGGATTTCCTGAAATCCGCTAAATTCTGACCAATCACAAAATTGCTTTGCAAGCGCGTTGCCGACGAGGTTAATTGCAACATCGGAACGAAATCGGAACGAAATGTAGGTCTGAAAGCGGCCTAAATCTAGCTTAAATCTGCTTTTTCTTTTTCTATTCTCCGATCATAATTCCTCGCTGCCTTTCTCGTTGCGCAGCCTGAATCAATTAGTGGCGGAGAAAATGTATTTGTGGCGGCCCGCCACGAATCAATGCATATAGAGGAAACACTGTGTCTTAATAACCAGGGTTCCCTTTAACACATTCAATCACCAATCATTCTGATCGTATTTTCTCTCTTCCCCTCCTAGACCCAAACTCACAGTGGTGGTTGTGAAGAAGCGGATCAGTTCCAGGTTCTTTGCCCAAGTTGGCGGCAAGATGGCCAACCCATCCCCTGGAACAGTCATCGACACTGAGGTCACCCGCCCAGAATGGTATCGATTCAATACGCAATTCAGCAAATATGTTGTTTTTTCAGAGATGTGCTATGTCTGCTTTATCCAGTCTTAAAACGGTGGCTACAGTTGCAATTTCCCATTTTCAGGTACGACTTCTTCATTGTCAGCCAAGCTGTTAGACAGGGAAGCGTCTCCCCAACCCACTACAATGTGGTGTATGACAGCAGTGGACTGAAGCCTGACCACATGCAGAAACTGACCTACAAACTCTGCCACATGTACTTCAACTGGCAGGTATGCTGGGTTGTCTTTCCAGTAGTAGTTTTAAAGGGGAGGTTTACCCGAACTTTCATTATTTCGTGTGCAGCTGCATCATAGCTATCAAAACGTGTGAGGTCTGTTGTGACGGGGAGAGAGGGGGGGATCTTGGGAGTTTGGAACATCAGGGCATTCAAAGCGAGATATATTTACTCAGAGATTGTTTTATAACATGATTCTTTGTGTGTGGATATGTCTACTTTAGAGTAATGAAAACAACAAATGCACAAAATTACAGGGTAAAAGTCTGCTTAAACTATTCTCTTGGTCAGTAATTCAAATGCAGGCATGAACAGGGTGTAGTTCACATTGAAACACATCTTAAACCTACTGATACGTATCCATATTGGTTATGAAATCAAACATACTGTATTTACATATGGTTTTCCCATTTCAGGCATGCAAGTTGTTTTTTGATGCATAAATTGTCGTTGATTTTGTCTCCCCCAATTATTTCAGGGGATCATCCGAGTGCCTGCACCCTGCCAGTATGCCCACAAGCTTGCTTTCCTGGTGGGACAGAGCATCCACAGAGAGCCCAACATGAAGCTGGATGACTTCCTCTACTACCTGTGAGAGGGGAGCAGCTACTACATTGGGTAGAGCGGACATTTGTTATTCATAGCAGAGTTCTAGATCCTAGAGTATGGAGATGAGGACTCGTCGTATGTGTGGCTGAGGTTTGGAGTGTTTGACTGGTTGTTGCTTTAGTTAACAATGTTATGACTCAAGGCCAATGGGTTTTATTTGTTAGACTATGTTTCATGTTGATGTTGGTGGGTCCATGTTTAAAAACTATGTGGAATTTAGAACCATGTCTGTTCTTCCCTTTCAATTTCTATGTTCTTACGTGTGTGTGTGTGTGTGTGTGTGTGTGTGTGTGTGTGTGTACGTGCACGCAGCAGGGCTTACTGATGTGCATCTCTACTGCAGGCTGCTCTATACTTCACCAGAGAGACTGTTATTAACTATGAAGTGTTGATGCTTAAGCAGAATAATGCCAAGCCTGATTGGTTTCTCTGTCCCCCTGTCCCCCTCTGCATCTGTGCATTCAGGTGACCTAACACTAGCCTGTGATTGGCTCTCCCTGATTTGGCCATGCCCCATCCTGTACCTCCTAAATTCCTGATTGGTTTCTGGACAATTGCAAACACAAATTTGTTCCCAGAGGCCCTCTGCCCTCTCTCTTTTCGCCCAAATAAGGACATGCAATAGCTCCACACACGTTTTGACACATGGGACGGCATCGAAGATGGCAATCTAATTTAATTTCTTACAGTCTAATGTTTTTGTTCTTTTACAATTTTAAATATTATGGTTACCACCCTGTTGTTTTTATCGTTACAGTTTATTTGAGGACTACAATAAAAAGGGTAACAGTTTGTGAAGATTGTGTCCTTGTTTATTTTTCGTTTGTTGTTGAATGAGAGAGTGAAAAGACTCGGGAGGCAAATGAGGTTGGTTTGAAGGAGGTGGAGAGAAAAATAATGTAATACTTTACTTATTAGTGCCCTTACAGTCATTGTGGTGGTGACCTCATATATGCAGGGGGGCAAACTTGTCACATTTCTGCTAAATTAGCAGTTTTTACTTCAAAATAGGTCATCCACGTGAATCGTGTAGATTTGCAAAAAATATATTTGGTGGGGGGGGGGGGGGGGGGGGGGTCTACGTCTCATCCAAGTCACATGATGACTATTCTTCTAACTAATCTTCCTGTCTGCTAAACTCCGCTGCTGTTGAAATAACTTTTAGCTTCATGCAGCTAGGTACAATTCTAGACAGTGTGGAGGACACAGTCACAGTAAACAACCTGTTTTCAACATAATTATGTGGGTGTTAAGGTTAGGACCGCCGGTGAGACCACCATCAGTGCTAGCGCTATCCATCTACCACCGCTAGTGCTCAAAAAGTGTCACCTTTTTGGGCCATCACCAGTTTGCACCCCTGAGCTACCTGAAGAGCACTTTGGAGTGAACTTGCCTGCCCTCTCTGCCTGCACTGCCCTGCCCTGCCTGCCCTCTCTACCTGCCTGCCCTGCTTGCTGACCCTCCTGATCTGCCTGCTTCACTATAGAAGCTCTGCCCCTATTCCCCGGAGTCAATAAATAGACCCAGCTTTGGGTTTTACTCTCCATCTGCCTCTTGTGTTCTGCACTAGTCTATCTTGTTTTTTCCATCCACTCTTGTTCTTGTGCCCGTTCCTCGCTTCTGTCTTGTCTGGGACTTTAAGCTGTTTGCTTCATAATTAATTAATTAATTATACTTTTTTATTGTAATTTAATTTAATTTTTAATTAATTAATTAATGCTTCATAGCAGTCCCACACCACATCCACTCTGTCAACACTTTCCAAGTAAGGTGCAACAACTGAAATACCTACATTCATAGCCTAATAGACAATTCTGGACTTAGAGAACTATAGTAAATAAATTATTATATGAAATATATTATGAAAATTGAATATGCATATTCTCAGATATTGCGATTTCATTTTAATCATTCTCAGTCACAACGTCACTGATTTCACCACTAACTATTCACCAGAACATTTTATGATGTTGTATATGGTATCATTGTAATCCTTGACCTTCAAAACATGGGGGTAGACATCACCTGTTCTGTGTTATCATGTTTGGTTGAGGAGATATGAAGCACAATGCGGCTATGGCGGAAAGGAAAATGCCCGCCATGGCCACTAAGGAGGAGTTTTTGCGAGGGCTCCACGTCTGAAAATGTTCAGGACAACAAACTGTACAAGTGTACCAAGTTTGGTGCTTTTATGAAAAAGTGAACTATTTTTTCACATATTAACCGGACTATACCAACTAGTGGACATAATTAGATTGGAGCAAATCGCATGTGACGAGATTATGAAAAGGGGAGGGAGCTGTCTCCCGAAATGTCCATGGTCGTAGTGATTACTGCGCTATTACACTACCAAAATATAGTTCTCTCTCCTACCCAACTGTATAGCCTAGTAAGCCTACTATACAAAGAGTATATGTACAGTGTATAGTAAGACATTTGTTTTACTTCCTTTGAGTCGAAAATAATGCCCGTGTATTGAATAAATAAAATATTTATAGAATTCAGTATTCTGTGAACCAATGAATGACAGGAGAATTGTATGACGTGCGCAGTGATACACAGGGTGATGCGCCCTATAAATCACCTGACACAGTTCGTCTCGCAGACAATTGAGAGTTGAAAGAAGTCAAGTCACCATGTAAGTACATCTAAGGCGTTCTGTTAGAAAATAGAGCTAGCTACACGATGTTTATGACCTTACATGCTGCCAGATAATCACTGTCAAAGTAATTAAAGAATATAAGCTTTTAATTGAGAAACCACACGAGATGGTTTCAAGTCCAGTTGTGATTTTAGCGAGCTAGTTCTAACGCAATGGCCGCCTGTTCTAACGCAATGTTTAAATGTTCAATAATATTAGCCAGTTAGTAATTAATACATCTAAAGCAATGAATTTTAACTGTAGACTACAGAAGCAACGATGACACCATTAGCTAATTTATGAACTACAAAGTGGTTGTTAGTTAGCTAGCTACGTCTGGTCTCTTGCCTCGTGCAGCAGCACTTTGCGCCAGTATGTGGTCGCGACATGTGCTCGTGACTGTCTTTAACTGTGTTCAAATGTACACGTGGTAGTCATGTCAAACTTTGCTATGTTAAAATTGTAGAATGAGAAGTTTAATTTGTATGTTTCTTCCAGTTCCACTCCAGTGTTACCGTAATCCAAAACCTAAAATGGCGGGTCGAGCCAGAGCAAGGTCGAGGGGTCTTGCACGCGGTCAAGAGACTGGGCCACCAGGGGCGGTGTCGGTGAGTTCATTAAGAATCCTTATACACATCAATTACCAACATATTGTAGGAATTAATTCTGCCCACAGGATTTCGCCGTTACGCATGGCTGTACCAACATGGCTGTATGAATTGAGGCTACTGTAGGGTCTTGATGGTCAAATCTTATGTAAATGTATACATTTAAATGTGTGATGTGAGAACCCCTGATCTTGGAGAGAGCAACAGCAAGACACAATAATTTGGGCAAGGGTGATCACAAAATGTCAGAGGTTTTCCGGTGTGAAGATTTTATAAATTGTGTAGTGTATCCTCGATATAAATATAATAGGATGAGAATGGATCAGGCTAAATAATCCTATGATGGCATCTCTGCCAGAAGACAACAAATGTAATGCTGAATTTATAAGGTCACTATTGTATTCTGTCACTGTAATAGTTTTTAGGCATATCATTAATTCAGTTCTGACTGTATTTGAATGCTCTTGCACTGCTAATTGAGTGGTTAAGATTACTTCACTTACCTTTATGAGTTTTCACAGTCATTTTGTGGAGTGTTGTTGATATGAAACATGAGTTATTATAGGAACTGGTAAGGGCTTTCAATAAAGTATTTTTGATTACATTTTAATGTTTTTTCTTAAAGGCTCCCCCTCAGGAGGAAGCACGGCCAGTTCACTCCACTTCTGAGGGTCAACTTGTGGGTCGTGGAAGACAGAACATTGCCCCGGGACTTGTGTCCTCAGAAGGTGCTGTGTTCTATGGTCATTTAAAGTAGCTAATGCATATTAGGGGTGCAACGGTTCTCTGTTTATATTGAACTGTATGGTTCGCCATCCACGGTTCAATATGCACCAGTGAATTTTCAGTGTATGATGCGTTCCATTGAGTTGGAGGTCGAGTTTGTCTGGAACGCAGTTGCTTCTGTAACTTGTTCAAATGTTTGTTCATGGCGAGCGGATTTGAGAGTTGAGGGAACGAAAACAGTGAACAGAAACGTTACTGCAAGCATTGATTAATCATGTCTTTCTGCGCATATGGTCTACCTGTCAAGCCTTAAGTGCACTTTTACTTTTAATTCTTCCTCTCCTATACCAGTAGTCAAGCCTAACATTTTACATTTGAAATGTGTTCAATCAATGTGTTTAATGTGAAATGAGAGTGAGTGAAACTGCATTATTTCTCTGCCCTTTGTTTCCACAGATCTTCTTAAGATATCTTCAGGCTTTCAGCAGGTGAAGATCGGAGAGAGGGGTGGACGCCGTGGTGATTTCCATGATGTAGGAATCAACACCAGGCAGGCCATGGAGCATGTCAAGGAATCCAAGACTGGTGTGTTAGCCAGCCATTACATGGTCACAATTATAGTGTAGTTTTAGAATAATGAACAACATGATAAATCCATGTATGAAATCCTCATTAAACCCATTGCAGAAGAATGTCATTGTTCTGTTTTCTGTAATATAATGCTGTCATCTGTGATATGTCTTCAGGGTCCTCTGGCTCTCCTATTCAACTGAAAGCCAACTTCTTCCGCATCCTTTCCCGCCCTCAGTGGGTGCTTTACCAGTACCATGTGGACTACAAGCCCCCCATAGAGTCCCGCCGCCTGCGTTCTGCCCTCTTGTATCATCATAACGAGACGCTAGGCTCAGCCCGCACCTTTGATGGAGCCCTCCTCTTCCTGCCTCACAGACTTGAGAACCGGGTACAGTACACGAGAGGGTTCGGTTCTTCTGATGGCTCTATCACTCGGATTTGTGATAGACTAAGATCATAATTTACCAAACGGCATGTAAGAACTTGTCAAAGTAGTTAACTGTTAATTGTTGGAGCAAGAGTGAAAAACATACTAACTACAGTATGATCTAGTTTAGTTTAGTTTAGTTTATTAGTTTATTATATCGAGGACAATCCAAATACATGAACCATATAAAATACAGTAAAAAAGGCAGCGTTAGCCTAGTCGGCTAATTTTCAGCTGAAGTCCCCGGCCAGTTGCAACATGGCATCCTGAAAAGTAACGTCATTAGTTAAAATAAAACATTTAAATATTCTAAGAACACGTGGCTGAGACAAGGTACCCCAACATCACACTTGACAAAAAAAACACGTAAGCAAGCTGAGGTGATTGAAGGGGCTACAACAAACACCACATACACACTTATGGGGGCAGCGACATTTCAAGCACATAGAAGCCACAGGACAATTACAGGCCACACAACATCTAATGGATCAGCTCCCACATGCTGTTTTGAGAAGCATGTTCTAATTGTAATTCATTGAGAAACCTTGACACAGAGCTTCCATTGTATTTTGTAGGAAACTGTACTTCAGTCTCGGACCAACCATGGAGAGGATGTCCAGATCACGATCACTCTGACCAATGAGCTGCCACCCACCTCTCCAGTGTGCCTGCAGTTCTACAACATCATCTTCAGAAGGTCAGAGCACCCAGTGAAAGGTTATGGTTGTGTTGACCTATAATAAGACACAAACTCACGTTTCTTTGCTCGGCTGCCCTCGGACAGGCGGTTCAGGACCATGTTCGCAAGGACAAACAGACTGAAGCTCAGCTTCTACCCCAGGGCCATTCAGGCCCTGAACACAGCAAAGACCTAGGTTCTAGGCCCTGGACAATCTAGACAATTTGATGGCAGCTACTAGATTGAAATCAAGTGCAATACTGAAACACAACTGTGAACATTTCAAATCTGCAAACTGCGACACTTTAAATGAATGTGCAATAACACTATGTGCAATATGACAACCCTCGGGTACATAAGGTTCAGAGATAGGAAATGTTAGAATAGGTATAGCATAGCATAGAGTACAGCACAGTGTTTTAATTTGTATAGTATAGTATAGTGGATAGTGTACATAGCCTTTATTTATGTAAACCAGCTATTTTCCCTTCTTGTTTTTAGTTTTTTTCCTAGCACCAGGGGAGCCCCCCCTCCCAAATTTCGTTGTTTGGTACCTGTACTATATCAATGACAATAAAGACCATTCATTCATTCATTCATTCATTCATTCATTCATTCATTCTCTGTCGGTCTCTATTCCGTCATTGTCTGTAAAAATGTTTTTCTCTGTTTGTTCTAGGGTGCTGCGGATACTAAACATGCAACAAATTGGACGCCATTACTACGACCCAAATGAACCACTCAATATCCCACAGCACAGGTCTGTGCCTTACCTGTCTCGGCAGTGGTTTTACCCATAAAGACAAAAGAGACAGAATAAAGATGTTGTTGTGTCCTTCATTGTATGCATGTGCTCTTCAGACTGACCATCTGGCCTGGCTTCACCACCACCATCCTGCAGTATGAGTCGGGCATCATGCTAAGTATGGATGTGAGCCACAAGGTGCTGCGCAGTGAAACAGTGCTCGCTTTCATGGGCAATCTCAAGCAGCAGTGTGGGGACCAGCGCTTCATGGAGGCCTGCACCAAGGAGCTGGTGGGCCAAATTGTCCTCACCAAGTAAGACCCACCACTAGATGAACGCAGAGATACAACTGTTGTTTCTCTACGGTAACGCTTTACAGTAATGCAGAGTAGGTACTAAGCACTAAGCTCTACTTAGATTTGTGCATATTCATATTTATTTAAAAAAAAAAAACTAAATGTTTATTCAACCTTATAATAACCACTTTTACATTGTTGCAAAGAAACATTCACATTTATAACAACCAACTGTCTATGGGAATTTTTTCTCTCAGGTACAATAACAAGACCTACAGGATTGATGATATCGCATGGGACCACACTCCTACTAACACATTCAAGAGAGGGGACTCTGACATCTCCTTCAAAGAATACTACAAAACTGTAGGTGTTGTCTCATTAACTTAAACTATCAGACCATATCACTGACCATGTGTCACAGTAACCACTGAACTCATTATGATTTAACACTTTCATTCAGCAATATAGTCTGGACATCACCGACAACCGGCAGGCCCTTCTGGTAAGCCATGTGAAGAAGATGGGCCCTTCTGGGGGGCCGCCCCCTGGCCCAGCCATGCTCATCCCTGAGTTCTGCTACCTTACAGGTACCACTGACTTGACACTAGAGAAACCTCACAAACACTACTTATGGACAGTATTTATTTTAGTATTATATACACTGCTATTTTTTTTTTTTTTTTAATAGGCCTGACGGACAAGATGCGCAGTGACTTCAACATCATGAAGGACCTGGCCACCCACACCAGACTGAACCCAGAGCAGAGGGAGCAGCGTCTCAATCGCTTTGTCAATAACATCCACAAGTACGTCACACTCTATATGGTTTGACTATGCCTTGCACTGATGTAATGTTGACTCTACACCCCAGCTTTAAGTGGTTACAATATTGATATCACAACGTTGATTGCAAAACTGACCACCTTGCAGGAACCCTGAGGCTGAGGCTGAAATTAATACCTGGGGGCTCAACTTTGACAACAAACTCCTGAACCTCACAGGCAGAGTCCTCCCTACTGAGAGGATTATCCAAGGATCCAGATCGGTATTGAATACATCAGAAATGATGTCCCCAGTGTGGCTTATTACAGTACTTGTTACCTGCAGTTTGAAGCTCTTGCTAAACATTTCTGTTTTACTGCAACATGTACTGATCTAGCTCCAAACAAGAATGTTTGCTGGTCATGTATTTGCATGTATATGCCTGTCATAATCTGTGATTGCAACAAACTCAAAAACCTTTTTTTTTCTTTTTCTTTTGTCTCCCAGTACGACTACAACGCTTGGGCAGCAGACTGGTCCAAAGAAATGAGGGGGATCCCCCTGATCAGCAGCCGGCCACTGGACAACTGGATCATGTTCTTTACCCACCGCAACGCTGACGTAGCCCACGCCCTCCTGGACGGCTTAAATAAGGTGTCCCCACCCATGGGCATCCGCATGCAGAGGCCTGTTATGTGAGTTCTCACTCTGGGTTGGAGGAGACTGGAAGGAGGCACACACACACACACACACACACACAGTGCTATAGCACCACCTAGTGGCAGGGAGCAACATATGATACCTAAGTTAATTACAACGGTGAGTCCAGCTGTGAATGGGCACAGCTAGAATTAAGGTTCCAAGCTTGAGTTAATGAGCACTTTAAGCTGCAGTATTGTACCACAGGTGTTTTACAAAGCCTTGAGTATTCTTTGCCAATCATACTTGGGTGTTATCTGAAAATGAACATGTTATCATCAGTGGAAGTCCCATTGGTTAGATGTCCCAGTGCTTTGACAGTTTTGGTCTGTGTACAGGGTGGAGTACGAGGACCGCCAGGAGTCTCTGCTCAGGGCTCTGCAGCACAACGTTACAGAGACCACCCAGATGGTTAGTCTCTGAGCATAACATGTCTAGCAATCGTCTTAATCTGTGTCCAGGTAACCACCTCTAGGTGTTGAATGAGGACTAAAGCATGTGTGTTACCTCCTCAGGTGGTGGTGATCCTCCCCAGCAACAGGAAGGATAAGTATGACAGTGTGAAGAAGTACCTGTGTGTGGACTGTCCCACCCCCAGCCAGTGTGTGTTGGCTCGCACCCTTTCCCGCCAACAGGTCGTCATGACTGTGGCCACCAAGATTGCCCTGCAGATGAACTGCAAGATGGGAGGAGAGCTCTGGAGTGTGGAGATCCCAGTAAGTCGCACAGTGAATTGAAATAAACCCAAAGTCACAAATGTTGTTGGGGCCCATTATATAAAAAAACGGCTGTGCACATACAGACCAATGCTCATGATAAGTTTAAAGTGGAATTTTATTATTTGTTGTCGAATCCCAGCTCGCCAGACCCGGATATGGCCGGGGCACACACAGGGAGCGCATATTGAGCGGCCGCTCCCGAGGGCGGTATAGGAATATTTCCGGACAAGGATCCGTCGCGCAACAGCGCCCCCGGGGTGCCGGAATAACGGTGCTGGGCTCGAGGAGCCAGTCAGCTAGTCTGCCTGGCGATCTCCTCTGGGACTGCCGGCCACGGGGTCGTGCGGCGGATCCTACGCAATAGGCAGGGGATAATTGGATGCTAGGTTGGGTTCAATTGGATACCAAATTGGGTGAAAAAGGGGATAAAATCTGAAAAACAAATTTCCCCCCCAAAAAACGATGAAGATATACAGTATATATATAAACGGTCAAGATATCTCGCTTTGAATGCCGTCATCAGTCCTGATGTTCCAAATTGCTCAAGATTCCCGATTCCAGATTATATTAACTCTGGGGCTTTTTTAGGAAGTAAACATAGACTTTGAGTTTTGATAGCTATGATACGTTTTGAAATGATGATAGTTTGAGACGGTATGCATTATGGATTGACCAGAAATACACATGAACATGAATTTTGGATAAACTTTCCCTTTTTAATGTGGATAACATTTATCTGACTGACTACCTCACATGGGTGCA
Source organism: Nansenia antarctica (assembly GCF_963989245.1). Taxonomy (NCBI): domain Eukaryota; kingdom Metazoa; phylum Chordata; class Actinopteri; order Argentiniformes; family Microstomatidae; genus Nansenia; species Nansenia antarctica. The sequence goes on along the minus strand of NC_137690.1, from coordinate 55,376,807 downwards.
GGTACAATTTCTACAGCGTGTTCTATTTCTACAACCACACATTTCACACCTATGTGATCTCCATCCACAATCTTATGTTCCACCCCATGTATCTCAATAGAAGCATGTGCTAAACCAAACTTTGTAAGGTGTAACTTCACCTGCCTCTGTTTCACAGCTCCAGCAGCTGATGATCGTGGGCATTGACTGCTACCACGACATAGCTGCAGGGAACAGGTCCATTGGAGCTCTGGTGGCCAGTCTCAACAAGGGCATGTCCAGGTATGTGGATGAGCATGGAGAAGCATGGCCTTGGGTTATGAATGTGCTCTTTACCACCAATGTTGGTAGCCAGTACCAACTGATTCCTCTTGTTTTCCAGGTGGTTCTCCAAGTGTGTGGTTCAGAGCCGTGGTCAGGAGATCATGGATGGCTTGAAAGTGGCTCTGCAAGGCAAGTTCAATGAAACAACAAAGCATTTCAAATAAGATACCATATCAAAATTGACCACTGACTGCCACATTGTAACAATGTCTTCCAAGTCTTCTTTTCAATATAATCCCTCAGAGAAGCATGAGAATGATCCCTAGTATCCTAAGTGCAGGCTCTCTTTCCCAGGTGCACTGAAGGCCTGGCTGAAGCACAACCAGTGCCTGCCCTCACGCATCATTATCTACAGAGACGGAGTGGGGGACGGGATGCTGCAGAGTGTGGTCAACTACGAAGTGCCACAGATCCTGGACTCAATCAGCACCATGGGAAAGGACTACACGTAAGAGGACCTTAAGGACCTACACCTTAATTGAGGATTTCTAACATAATCAAAATTTTTCATGTCTTTCTACCAACATATTTTAGTACGAGATGGCAATTAGAGTGTATTAAGGCCTACATATCTTCAGTGTTTCCTCTAGGATTTTTCACATTAGTGGCGGAGTGGTAAAAAAATAATAATTGCACGCACATGAAACGCGCACTGGCGCTCAAAACAAAGACGTAATTTCACCAAAAACTAAAGGGTGGCAACATAAAAAATAAAAAATAACCGGTGATTTTTATATAGAAGGTGATCAAATACCAAGATATCCTACAGCTGCAGCAGAACATGCGGAACGCGCATACAGCACTGAACATATACATGTGACTGACAGATACGCCCAAGACACACACACACACAGAGAAAGATCATCAGCTCATCGAATATGAAGTACACAGGGAACCGGGAACGCGCATACAGCACTGAACAACATCCGTAGAATATAAACTTGCGACTTACAGTCACAATGAAAGATCAGCTCATCAATACAAAGTATTGCAAGCCTACATGAGAGTACACGCACAAAACCGTCTAAAGTTACTCATTAACTATTTACACAAGTAAAATCACAGTGTGACAGTTAGATGGAGCATTCGGTAAACAACCAACAGCAAGGTAATGCTATCAGCTGAGTTAAAGAAAACCAACTTTTACCTTTGATGACACCGACATGAGCCCTGCTTACCCGTACCTCTGCCGTTCTGTTCGTGGTGATTTTAGAGGCTATAGATAATTGTTGCCCCGCGCATATTGCCCTGTAATTAGACCATGCGACCACACCTTGTGTCTCTTATTGTCCAAATGTTCCCTGAATTTTAGCTGCATGTTTTTCCAGCATCCGTTGTCAATAAAGATTCGACTCCCCTTCTTTTCCCCTGCCAATACTGTGTCGTTTATGACATTTACCAACGTTTATGCTATAGTTCGATGCTAGCGTTAGGTGCGAGGCTGCTCGGTTAACCCATTTGCGGGAACATTATTTGTTTCACAAAATAGCCTGATTTAGTTGACCATGAACATCAGAGACTACATTACGAATGTTCATTTAAAATACTTGTATACTGAGCACTGGTATAAGCACATGAACCAGAGAACAGCAGTAAATGCAATAACCCACAGTCGTCGCTGATGTTGCATTTTCGATTAGGATACGGGATTAAAGGGACCGGCGACGAGCGAAGGGAGAGGAGAGGGATTTCCTGAAATCCGCTAAATTCTGACCAATCACAAAATTGCTTTGCAAGCGCGTTGCCGACGAGGTTAATTGCAACATCGGAACGAAATCGGAACGAAATGTAGGTCTGAAAGCGGCCTAAATCTAGCTTAAATCTGCTTTTTCTTTTTCTATTCTCCGATCATAATTCCTCGCTGCCTTTCTCGTTGCGCAGCCTGAATCAATTAGTGGCGGAGAAAATGTATTTGTGGCGGCCCGCCACGAATCAATGCATATAGAGGAAACACTGTGTCTTAATAACCAGGGTTCCCTTTAACACATTCAATCACCAATCATTCTGATCGTATTTTCTCTCTTCCCCTCCTAGACCCAAACTCACAGTGGTGGTTGTGAAGAAGCGGATCAGTTCCAGGTTCTTTGCCCAAGTTGGCGGCAAGATGGCCAACCCATCCCCTGGAACAGTCATCGACACTGAGGTCACCCGCCCAGAATGGTATCGATTCAATACGCAATTCAGAAAATATGTTGTTTTTTCAGAGATGTGCTATGTCTGCTTTATCCAGTCTTAAAACGGTGGCTACAGTTGCAATTTCCCATTTTCAGGTACGACTTCTTCATTGTCAGCCAAGCTGTTAGACAGGGAAGCGTCTCCCCAACCCACTACAATGTGGTGTATGACAGCAGTGGACTGAAGCCTGACCACATGCAGAAACTGACCTACAAACTCTGCCACATGTACTTCAACTGGCAGGTATGCTGGGTTGTCTTTCCAGTAGTAGTTTTAAAGGGGAGGTTTACCCGAACTTTCATTATTTCGTGTGCAGCTGCATCATAGCTATCAAAACGTGTGAGGTCTGTTGTGACGGGGAGAGAGGGGGGGATCTTGGGAGTTTGGAACATCAGGGCATTCAAAGCGAGATATATTTACTCAGAGATTGTTTTATAACATGATTCTTTGTGTGTGGATATGTCTACTTTAGAGTAATGAAAACAACAAATGCACAAAATTACAGGGTAAAAGTCTGCTTAAACTATTCTCTTGGTCAGTAATTCAAATGCAGGCATGAACAGGGTGTAGTTCACATTGAAACACATCTTAAACCTACTGATACGTATCCATATTGGTTATGAAATCAAACATACTGTATTTACATATGGTTTTCCCATTTCAGGCATGCAAGTTGTTTTTTGATGCATAAATTGTCGTTGATTTTGTCTCCCCCAATTATTTCAGGGGATCATCCGAGTGCCTGCACCCTGCCAGTATGCCCACAAGCTTGCTTTCCTGGTGGGACAGAGCATCCACAGAGAGCCCAACATGAAGCTGGATGACTTCCTCTACTACCTGTGAGAGGGGAGCAGCTACTACATTGGGTAGAGCGGACATTTGTTATTCATAGCAGAGTTCTAGATCCTAGAGTATGGAGATGAGGACTCGTCGTATGTGTGGCTGAGGTTTGGAGTGTTTGACTGGTTGTTGCTTTAGTTAACAATGTTATGACTCAAGAATCCAATGGGTTTTATTTGTTAGACTATGTTTCATGTTGATGTTGGTGGGTCCATGTTTAAAAACTATGTGGAATTTAGAACCATGTCTGTTCTTCCCTTTCAATTTCTATGTTCTTACGTGTGTGTGTGTGTGTGTGTGTGTGTGTGTGTGTGTGTACGTGCACGCAGCAGGGCTTACTGATGTGCATCTCTACTGCAGGCTGCTCTATACTTCACCAGAGAGACTGTTATTAACTATGAAGTGTTGATGCTTAAGCAGAATAATGCCAAGCCTGATTGGTTTCTCTGTCCCCCTGTCCCCCTCTGCATCTGTGCATTCAGGTGACCTAACACTAGCCTGTGATTGGCTCTCCCTGATTTGGCCATGCCCCATCCTGTACCTCCTAAATTCCTGATTGGTTTCTGGACAATTGCAAACACAAATTTGTTCCCAGAGGCCCTCTGCCCTCTCTCTTTTCGCCCAAATAAGGACATGCAATAGCTCCACACACGTTTTGACACATGGGACGGCATCGAAGATGGCAATCTAATTTAATTTCTTACAGTCTAATGTTTTTGTTCTTTTACAATTTTAAATATTATGGTTACCACCCTGTTGTTTTTATCGTTACAGTTTATTTGAGGACTACAATAAAAAGGGTAACAGTTTGTGAAGATTGTGTCCTTGTTTATTTTTCGTTTGTTGTTGAATGAGAGAGTGAAAAGACTCGGGAGGCAAATGAGGTTGGTTTGAAGGAGGTGGAGAGAAAAATAATGTAATACTTTACTTATTAGTGCCCTTACAGTCATTGTGGTGGTTACCTCATATATGCAGGGGGGCAAACTTGTCACATTTCTGCTAAATTAGCAGTTTTTACTTCAAAATAGGTCATCCACGTGAATCGTGTAGATTTGCAAAAAATATATTTGGTGGGGGGGGGGGGGGGGGGGGGTCTACGTCTCATCCAAGTCACATGATGACTATTCTTCTAACTAATCTTCCTGTCTGCTAAACTCCGCTGCTGTTGAAATAACTTTTAGCTTCATGCAGCTAGGTACAATTCTAGACAGTGTGGAGGACACAGTCACAGTAAACAACCTGTTTTCAACATAATTATGTGGGTGTTAAGGTTAGGACCGCCGGTGAGACCACCATCAGTGCTAGCGCTATCCATCTACCACCGCTAGTGCTCAAAAAGTGTCACCTTTTTGGGCCATCACCAGTTTGCACCCCTGAGCTACCTGAAGAGCACTTTGGAGTGAACTTGCCTGCCCTCTCTGCCTGCACTGCCCTGCCCTGCCTGCCCTCTCTACCTGCCTGCCCTGCTTGCTGACCCTCCTGATCTGCCTGCTTCACTATAGAAGCTCTGCCCCTATTCCCCGGAGTCAATAAATACACCCAGCTTTGGGTTTTACTCTCCATCTGCCTCTTGTGTTCTGCACTAGTCTATCTTGTTTTTTCCATCCACTCTTGTTCTTGTGCCCGTTCCTCGCTTCTGTCTTGTCTGGGACTTTAAGCTGTTTGCTTCATAATTAATTAATTAATTATACTTTTTTATTGTAATTTAATTTAATTTTTAATTAATTAATTAATGCTTCATAGCAGTCCCACACCACATCCACTCTGTCAACACTTTCCAAGTAAGGTGCAACAACTGAAATACCTACATTCATAGCCTAATAGACAATTCTGGACTTAGAGAACTATAGTAAATAAATTATTATATGAAATATATTATGAAAATTGAATATGCATATTCTCAGATATTGCGATTTCATTTTAATCATTCTCAGTCACAACGTCACTGATTTCACCACTAACTATTCACCAGAACATTTTATGATGTTGTATATGGTATCATTGTAATCCTTGACCTTCAAAACATGGGGGTAGACATCACCTGTTCTGTGTTATCATGTTTGGTTGAGGAGATATGAAGCACAATGCGGCTATGGCGGAAAGGAAAATGCCCGCCATGGCCACTAAGGAGGAGTTTTTGCGAGGGCTCCACGTCTGAAAATGTTCAGGACAACAAACTGTACAAGTGTACCAAGTTTGGTGCTTTTATGAAAAAGTGAACTATTTTTTCACATATTAACCGGACTATACCAACTAGTGGACATAATTAGATTGGAGCAAATCGCATGTGACGAGATTATGAAAAGGGGAGGGAGCTGTCTCCCGAAATGTCCATGGTCGTAGTGATTACTGCGCTATTACACTACCAAAATATAGTTCTCTCTCCTACCCAACTGTATAGCCTAGTAAGCCTACTATACAAAGAGTATATGTACAGTGTATAGTAAGACATTTGTTTTACTTCCTTTGAGTCGAAAATAATGCCCGTGTATTGAATAAATAAAATATTTATAGAATTCAGTATTCTGTGAACCAATGAATGACAGGAGAATTGTATGACGTGCGCAGTGATACACAGGGTGATGCGCCCTATAAATCACCTGACACAGTTCGTCTCGCAGACAATTGAGAGTTGAAAGAAGTCAAGTCACCATGTAAGTACATCTAAGGCGTTCTGTTAGAAAATAGAGCTAGCTACACGATGTTTATGACCTTACATGCTGCCAGATAATCACTGTCAAAGTAATTAAAGAATATAAGCTTTTAATTGAGAAACCACACGAGATGGTTTCAAGTCCAGTTGTGATTTTAGCGAGCTAGTTCTAACGCAATGGCCGCCTGTTCTAACGCAATGTTTAAATGTTCAATAATATTAGCCAGTTAGTAATTAATACATCTAAAGCAATGAATTTTAACTGTAGACTACAGAAGCAACGATGACACCATTAGCTAATTTATGAACTACAAAGTGGTTGTTAGTTAGCTAGCTACGTCTGGTCTCTTGCCTCGTGCAGCAGCACTTTGCGCCAGTATGTGGTCGCGACATGTGCTCGTGACTGTCTTTAACTGTGTTCAAATGTACACGTGGTAGTCATGTCAAACTTTGCTATGTTAAAATTGTAGAATGAGAAGTTTAATTTGTATGTTTCTTCCAGTTCCACTCCAGTGTTACCGTAATCCAAAACCTAAAATGGCGGGTCGAGCCAGAGCAAGGTCGAGGGGTCTTGCACGCGGTCAAGAGACTGGGCCACCAGGGGCGGTGTCGGTGAGTTCATTAAGAATCCTTATACACATCAATTACCAACATATTGTAGGAATTAATTCTGCCCACAGGATTTCGCCGTTACGCATGGCTGTACCAACATGGCTGTATGAATTGAGGCTACTGTAGGGTCTTGATGGTCAAATCTTATGTAAATGTATACATTTAAATGTGTGATGTGAGAACCCCTGATCTTGGAGAGAGCAACAGCAAGACACAATAATTTGGGCAAGGGTGATCACAAAATGTCAGAGGTTTTCCGGTATGAAGATTTTATAAATTGTGTAGTGTATCCTCGATATAAATATAATAGGATGAGAATGGATCAGGCTAAATAATCCTATGATGGCATCTCTGCCAGAAGACAACAAATGTAATGCTGAATTTATAAGGTCACTATTGTATTCTGTCACTGTAATAGTTTTTAGGCATATCATTGATTCAGTTCTGACTGTATTTGAATGCTCTTGCACTGCTAATTGAGTGGTTAAGATTACTTCACTTACCTTTATGAGTTTTCACAGTCATTTTGTGGAGTGTTGTTGATATGAAACATGAGTTATTATAGGAACTGGTAAGGGCTTTCAATAAAGTATTTTTGATTACATTTTAATGTTTTTTCTTAAAGGCTCACCCTCAGGAGGAAGCACGGCCAGTTCACTCCACTTCTGAGGGTCAACTTGTGGGTCGTGGAAGACAGAACATTGCCCCGGGACTTGTGTCCTCAGAAGGTGCTGTGTTCTATGGTCATTTAAAGTAGCTAATGCATATTAGGGGTGCAACGGTTCTCTGTTTATATTGAACTGTATGGTTCGCCATCCACGGTTCAATATGCACCAGTGAATTTTCAGTGTATGATGCGTTCCATTGAGTTGGAGGTCGAGTTTGTCTGGAACGCAGTTGCTTCTGTAACTTGTTCAAATGTTTGTTCATGGCGAGCGGATTTGAGAGTTGAGGGAACGAAAACAGTGAACAGAAACGTTACTGCAAGCATTCAGAACCTTATCCAGGCATGGAGGCAGGCAGGGAGGCAGGCAGGCAGGGAGGGAGGGAGGGAGGCAGGCAGGCAGGCAGGCAGGCAGGGAGGGAGGCAGGCAGGCAGGCAGGCAGGCAGGGAGGCAGGGAGGGAGGGAGGGAGGGAGGCAGGCAGGGAGGCAGGCAGGCAGGCAGGCATGGAAGCAGGCAGGGAGGGAGGCAGGCAGGCAGGCAGGGAGGCAGAGAGGGAGGGAGGCATGGAGGCAGGCAGGGAGGGAGGCAGGCAGGGAGGGAGGGAGGGAGGCAGGCAGGCAGAGAGGCAGGGAGGGAGGCAGGGAGGGAGGCAGGGAGGGAGGGGGGCAGGCAGGGAGGGAGGCAGGGAGGGAGGCAGGCAGGCAGAGAGGGAGGCATGGAGGCAGGCAGGCAGAGAGGGAGGCATGGAGGAGGCAGGCAGGCAGGGAGGGAGGGAGGCATGGAGGCAGGCAGAGAGGGAGGCAGGGAGGGAGGGAGGCAGGGAGGGATGGAGGCAGGCAGAGAGGGAGGGAGGCAGGCAGGCAGGCAGAGAGGCAGGCACTTGGCCAAACACAAGTTTAGCGCGGGGCCTGCTGTCCACAAAAAAATGTCGAGTGGAGTCGGGAGGGAGGGAGTATTATTATTATGTTATTGAATACTATATAAGACCAAACTTACAGCTACACAATATACATCAATTGCAAGTAATATGTATGACGACATTTTCAACCAGCTAGGCTTCGTTCTGGGACGATCGCTTCTTGCTGTGGGGGTTTAAGCATGCTACTACTATTATGCTAACAATAGAGCTAGATATTGATAGATATTGTGGTCGTATTGTTGTCAAAACCCCATTTAGCTCCATAACTATGAATTGTTCTCGTGCCACGTTAGCAGTTAACAGTAGCTTAACTCATCGTGACGTTAGAATTATAAGGTTCTATGATCTAAATTTTTGTCCAAAATTGAGCTTTTTACATCATCTGATCCATTAGGTGTTTATTCATTTCTGTGTGGTGTTATTATTTTTAAATGTTGACATTTTTGAGTTAGTAATTAATAAAATACAAAGGTTCCATCTCACAAAACATAATGGAATTATGAAAATAAAAACGTTGACGCTCAAAATCTCTGAACTGCCCTAAATGGAGATAGAACCTTATCCAGGCATGGAGGCAGGCAGGCAGGGAGGCAGGCAGGCAGGCAGGCAGGCAGGGAGGGAGGCAGGGAGGGAGGGAGGCAGGCAGGGAGGCAGGCAGGCAGGGAGGGAGGGAGGGAGGGAGGGAGGCATGGAGGCAGGGAGGGAGGCAGGCAGGCATGGAGGCAGGCATGGAGGGAGGCAGGGAGGGAAACAGGGAGGGAGGCAGGCAGGGAGGCAGAGAGGGAGGCAGGGAGGGAGGGAGGCATGGAGGCAGGCAGGGAGGCAGAGAGGGAGGCAGGCAGGGAGGGAGGCAGGGAGGCAGGCAGGGATGGAGGCAGGCAGGGAGGGAGGCATGGAGGCAGGCAGGGATGGAGGCATGGAGGCAGGCAGGCAGAGAGGGAGGCATGGAGGAGGCAGGCAGGGAGGGAGGGAGGCATGGAGGCAGGCAGGCAGAGAGGGAGGCAGGCAGGCAGGGAGGGAGGGAGGCATGGAGGCAGGCAGAGAGGGAGGGAGGCAGGCAGGGAGGGAGGCAGAGAGGCAAATCTCCATTTTTGTCAGATTTGAGCTTTTTTTTTTTACATAATCTGATCCATTAGGTGTTTATTAATGCCTGTGTGGTGTTATTTTTTTAAATGTTTTTAAACATTTTTGAGTTAGTGATTTAATCAAATACAAAAGGTTCCATCTCACAAAACATAATGGAATGTAAAAAACGTTGACGCTCAATATCTCTGAACTGCCCTAAACGGAGATAGAACCTTATCATTCTAAACTCACGTAATGTCATGTTTATTTTCTTCTGTATAATAGCCTAGATCAGCCAGCTGGGTTAGCCGCTATCCGCACTGACTCTCTCTGACTCTGACCTCATCTTGGTTCCCTCTGAGCCCCCACCTGCCAAATCCTTCTCCCCCCCCCATCAACAAACACATGTATATACAGAACTCCTATAGCTTCTTCATCACGACCATAATCATTTTTGTCTCTGTTGTAGAACACAAGATGCTGTCGGTCGGCCCGACTGAGCCGTGGTCACTGAGAGAGAAACTCTGCCTGGCCTCCTCGGTCATGAGAAGTGGGGACCAAAACTGGTAAATGCACAATAAACACTTAACGCCCCTTTTCCCTGTCTTTCAGTTCAACACTCAATGCATATACGTATTGTCATCTACTACTAATTGATCTAGTGTTTTATTATTGCGGAAGCTGTGCGACTTGGATCATTTGTGATGTTTCCTTCGTTGACATTCCATTGCCCTGCCCCCCTTCCCTTCCACAGACCCTCCCCTGTCCCGTTGGCAGATGGTACTGCACTGCTAAATGAGTTTAGACATGAATTCATATCAGAATATATAATCTGTGTCTTTCTTTTCAGGGTTTCAGTCAGTAGAGCCATCAAGCCTTTTTCGGAGTCAGGTCGCCCTCCTGACTGGTTTTCTCAAAAGGTAACGACATACATACAACAAATTAATGTCACCCCCGTATTTTACACTGGGGTTCACCTTGACTCTTGGCCAAAACACTTGTGATGTCAAAGTTAAGTCACTGTTTGTCTAATCCCTCTCTCTCTCTCTCTCTCTCTCTCTCTCTCTCTCTCTCTCTCTCTCTCTCTCTCTCTCTCTCTGTCTCTCTGTCTCTGTCTCTCTCTCTGTCTCTCTCTCTCTGTCTCTGTCCCTGCCTCTGTCTCTCTCTCTCTCTCTCTCTCTCTGTCTCTGTCTCTCTCTCTCTCTCTCTCTCTCTCTCTCTCTCTCTCTCTCTCTCTCTCTCTCTCTCTCTCTCTCTCTCTTCTCTCTGTCTTCCTCTTCAGCACTGCGCTTCCCAGTACTCTGAGCTTCTGGAAACCACAGAGGCCCCAAAGTGAGTACCCTCCACACATGCACACACATTCTAATCTGAAAAGGATCTCCTTTTGTTTTACACTGTATGCCTCTATGTTAGATGATAGAAATGCTGTAGCTACATGTAGCTGTTTGCTAAAGTGTGTGTTGTCTGCACTGTGTCAGGCGTAAGCGTGGGGAGAAGGGCGAGGTGGTGGAGACCATTGAGGACGTGATAGCACGGAGACTCACCGCGGAGAGGATAGAAGAACTGAAGAAACTACTGAGAGATACACAGGAGAAACACAGGTAGACACACACACACAGTCTCTCTGACACACACACACACTCCTCTCTGACACACATTGCACACCTCTCAACATATTTTCTGTGTTTTTGAGCTCAAACTTATTGTTGAGGACAGAAACACGCTGGATTTATCCGTAACAATATTTCAGTTTGTATTTGAACTCACAACATTCAACCGTTGACTTTCTCTGACAGGAAGCTGAAGAAGGAGGTGGATTTTATCCAGACAGGCCACCTCGACTCCAGGCTAGAGGAGCTGTGGGCAGATATCTCACAGTAAGAGACCAGTTTGTCTGACTGACTAACTGACTGACCGACTGACTGTCTAGGTGTCAATGCCAATTTGTTTTCTGTTTGTCTGTGGTATGCTGTACGTTTGTAATACTAGTGTATCTTCTGTGTCATCTATTCCTTTGGGTGTGTACTAACAGCCTGTCTGTGTTTATACAGAAAGAAGAAGCAGGAGGAGGAGGAGGCGGAGCTTAAGAAGAAGGCCACAGAGGCAGCCTTTCAGGGTGTGGTTTGCTTGTTTTCTGTTAGTTTGTTTTCCTTGTACGGGGCTGCTATATTCAGGCACTTGAAATTGACGACCGTAAAGTCCATATGCTCTTACCACTGTAGTCAACATTACATGCCACGTCGACTAAAGGGCTCTGCACACAGCGTGCGATTTCTGTTGCGCGTCAACATTCCATTTTGAAGTTTGAATGGAAGTCTATGAGAACATCGCATCTCAACACACACGGCCCCGATTTTAATCGCACGGCGAAAATTCGATTCCATTCATTTTGAATGGGACAAAGCACACGACGTTAACGTTGCTACTCACCCATTTTCGTTTGTCTCCTTTCGTTGATGAGATGTTAAGTGACCGTTATTCTAGAACGAACTGTACTAGATACGAACATCACCATCAGCCAGCCACTACACTTATATAGCCCACAGCTAGAATCCATGTGGAGAATCCATTTATTTGTTGAGTGTTGTTGTTGTGCTAAATGCTCCCATGTATTTTCCCATCAAACACTACAAGTCCCAGCAGTCTAGAGGACAATTGCGGCAACATCCGGCCATGAGACATCCGGCCGCCATCTTTCAGAACATGTACAGAACATGGTACACCCCCTAAATCAGGGGACCCACATATTTTATCACAATATGTCCAGTTGTATCTTGTAGAAATTGTGGAAGCAAGGCAAGCAATATTGGTAGAGCCTATTGTAATCAGCCTGCCTGGTCCGACTACGTAACAATTGAGAATGGAATGTTGAGGTGCAACAGAAATTGCATCGCACGCTGTGTGCATTGGGATGCGATTTTTTATGATTTTCTCATAGACTTCAATGGTGTGAGTTGAAAATGGAATTTTGCGGCGCAACAAAATCGCATCGCACGCCGTGTGCGTTGCAATGGAATGCTGTCGCGCAACAGAAATCGCACGCTGTGTGCAGAGCCCTTAAGTCTCTGCAGTCTCTGCAGCTAAAACTTTGAAAATGAAAAGACTAGCCTTCCTTGCCTGGAAAACACATGGAAAATTAGCACAAAAAGTCCTGGAACACTTTGAAGGGTCATGGAAAAAAATCACATAAGATTATAAATAGTCTGTGCTGCCATAATAACTTTAAAAAAAAAATCATATCAATAAGGCCCTGTAGGCAAGCACCAGAGTCTTGAATATGATGCGCAGTGACCCGGCTATTGAAGGCCAGGGGAGAGTACAAAGTAGAGGTGTGACCCTATGGTGACCCTACAGTGACCCTATAGTGACCCTACAGTGACCCTACAGTGACCCTATAGTGACCCTATAGTGACCCTACAGTGAGGCTATTGAAGGCCAGTGGAGAGTACCCAGTAGAGGTGTGACCTGACACGTTCGACACATGAGGTACCTACTGAGGCGGTGTGGCAGCCAGTCATTGATAGTAATGGCACATTTTGCCACTCACTCAGTACTCAAGTAATGTCTCCTTATTATTTATTGTAAAATGTAATCGACATTTTTTTTTCCTGGAAAAAAGATTATTGAAAAGAGTCGGAAGCCTGTTTGAGTCTATTTCAACATATCCACATAGTGCATAAAGTTGAACTAATAGTAAACATACAGAGAAAGTGGCAGTGGCAGTCCGCTGTAATTCTATGCTTTAAGGGTAGCAGTGTAAAAAAAAAAAAAAAAAAACGCTGACACAGTGTGTGTCTGATGTAGCATCCCTGTTAGGTTGGTCACTCTGCACCTGGACCTCCGTAGTGTTCAGTCTAACCAGTGAAGAGGTTTGAGACGTGCCCACCTAAGACCAAGTCCAACCATTCTTCTTCCTCCTCTGGCCTCAGCTCGCCAGACGGTGAAGAACACCCCCAAGCGTGTGCCCAGTGTGACGGTGCGCTCGCCCCTGGGCGCCAGCCCCACCAGCACAGAGGGGCCACAGACAGACACCCCTGCACCGCCAACAGGCACGGCCATGCCCCAGGCAGAGGAGCCCCCGGCCAATCCTGTGGTAAGAACAACCCCCAGTCCTGGTCATCTTGTGTTAGAATAAGTACAACATTCGGTGTATTACACCAGCAGCTTTATATTTCGCCTGATAGGCAAACACGCCACAGGGACACTTGGTTTTATTCCGCTAAAGTAAATGTACGAATTGCTGGTGATTTCACTGTTCTGTTTTTGCTAGTCGATGTTGTTGTTGCTTGCAAAAAATGTCACTTGTGTGTCGCGTTCTGACACTGCCTCTACCTAGGTGCATGAAAGTCACATTTGGAATGCAATAGAACTTCTGTGGACCGTTAGATGGGAGCACACACACCAAGACATGTTTTTTCTGTCTCTCTCATCTCTGGTGGTGCCTGGCCTATGGTAGGCCCAGGGGGTAGCCGTGTTTCTGCCTTCAACGGAGGCGCCGGGGCCTAAAGAGGGAGGAAGCCTGGGGGCTCTGGTAGAAGACTCCCCACAGAAGAGGCTACTCAGTCAGAAGTCCACACCGCCGCCCTCCCCTCTCCTCTCGGAGCTGCTGAAAAAAGGCAGCCTGATAGCTGCCAGCCCCAGACTGGTGAGAGAAACACAAGAGGAGGATGAGTGGGTTGAATTAAAAAAGAAATAATAATAATAATACTAATTGATAGGATCAATTGGGTTGATAGAAGTACAGTAATGAATGATTCGTTGTATTCAAAGCTCGACACTGAAAGCTGTCCTCTTTATCTATCTCCTCCCCTTCATAACCAATGGTCGAAGAAGGCAGGGTAGATTTGCCACCAATATGATAGACAACCCACAAAGCCTCTGTTGTAAGATGAGATACATTCTTGTCTGTTTACACAGATGCAATTTGCTTTAGGTAATTAAAACCGCTCATGTTAGGACATTACAACCTAACGAGGAAGGAAAGTACATAAGTCCAACATCCAATGCGATGACGTATGGTTTGTATAAAGAGCTACAGTGTGTACAATGCAGTGATACAAGTGGATGTGGTAATTGTAGTGTGCATGTGCCTGGAGACTAGTCCATTTCCTCAACTGTCACCCTGATTCAGTGGTTTGTACAGAACAGTTAAGCAGAGTGTTGATGATGTCATGACGATGATGTCATATCCTCTCAGGTGGTCGAGGGGGATGTTGCTGCAGGACTGGCGAACGGAGTTGCCGCCACCATTGTCGCAGCAGGCCTTGAGGTCACCGCAGGTAACTATGGCAACCGCGTAATCACACACTCGGGTACCCGGATGCCTGTTAAGCTTGCTTTGTATTTCAGGTCCATGTTTTTCATTACTATCTATATGTTATGTATGCATAGCATTTTGTATGTACCAGGAAGTGTGTGTGTGTGTGCTCCCCTTTGTTAGAAGCTACTTCCTTGTCTCGTCCAATGGAAACAGTGCCTCCCACCTCTGTCGCTCCTCCCCCTGCCATGGCCAGCCCCGCCCCACCCAACACAGGTTACTACGCTGTCCCTTCCCTCTGTCCCTCTGTTCATGTCTCTCTCAGACTACATATATTCATCTCTTGAAAAGGAAAGTCAAGATTAATTCAAATGTTTGCTTAAGTAAAAACAATGTGCAATTTGTGTGTGTGTGTGTGTGTGTGTTTGCTTAAGTAAAAACGATGTGCAATTTGTGTGTGTGTGTGTGTGTGTGTGTGTGTGTGTGTGTGTGTGTGTGTGTGTGTGTGTGTGTGTGTGTGTGTGTGTGTGTCTGTGTCTGTGTGTGTGTGTGTGTGTGTGTGTGTGTGTGTGTGTGTGTGTTCGTTCATGTTCATGAACAGACCTGGGATCAGAGATGGTGAAAGCTAGTCCAGAGCTGGGTGAGGAGGTGGAGTTAGCAAAGGAGGTGGGACTAGGGGAGGAGGATCTCAGGGGATCTCACCCAGATCTGGTGGCTGTGTCATACATGGGAGATGAGCTGGACCTGGAGACTGTAGGAGATATCATCGCCATCATAGAGGAGAAGGTACTGTGTGTGTGTGTGTTTTACAATTTGGAAACAGAACTAATAACTAACCCACAGGAAAAGGTGCTGTGCTGAGTGCATACATCTCACATCTTTGTCTCTCTCCCTCTCTCTCTCTCTCTCTCTCTCTCTCTCTCTCTCTCTCTCTCTCTCTCTCTCTCTCTCTCTCTCTCTCTCTCTCTCTCTCTCTCTCTCTCTCTCTCTCTCTCTCCCTCCCTCTCTCTCAGGTGGATGACTCTGTGGAGGCTTTAGACGCTGCGGCGGTGGAGGCTGCTCTTTCCCTCTGCGAGGAGGCTGTTTCTGGGGGACACTCTCTCTCAGGCCCCTGGGACTCCCAGGACTTAAAGGCCTCAGAGCCTGGACCCACAGTTCAGTCAGACCCCACACAGGGGTCTCCAGGTGGGGCTATGCCGACGGCAGCTAACCCCGGGGGCCTGGAGCTCCAGACAGAGACAGAGTGTGCGAGGGAGGTACCAGAGGAGGAGAAGGAGGCGGGGGACTGTGAGGGGCCAGAAGCAGGGGGGGCTGACGTCACCCCCTCTGTTGGCCTTGACGACGGCGCAGCAGGAAATGAGGTCACGGAGGAGGGAGTCCTCGGAGAGGAGGGAGTCCTCGGAGAGGAGGGAGTCCTCGGAGAGGAGGGATCTCTGAGCGCAGTTGTGAAGAGTGAGAGCGAGGAGTGGACGCAGCCAGACCCTGACATATCCTGTCTAGGTGGGTCACACACACACACACACACACACACACACACACACACATACACAGACAGATAATAGAGATAACAGATATAGCAGATATAACCACATTTACCTGTACACTACACAAAGCCCTTTCCCACTCACTCTCTCCTTTTCCCTCTCTATCGTAGACTCAGAAGACAGCTCTGGATCAGGGAAAGAGTCCAAGGTAATTTTCCTCCCTGCTGCATCACACACACACACAGACAGACACACACACACACACAACCCACCCACCCACCCATACTCTTTCCCTCACAGACAGACTCCTCTCTCATACCAGTTCAAACGAACGCAGACCCGTATTGTTTCTGTGTATAGGAAGTGAAGGATGAGGAGGTAGGGAGCGACGGGGACCCTGACGATGGGATGGAGCTGAAGGAGGAGTGCCTGGGAGCAGCCGAGCAGAAGGCCCGATCTCCCATGGCGCGGAGCTTGGTCCTGGGGGCCTTGAGGAGGTTGGTGGCAGTAGTACTGAGGGGTATGGAGGAGTTCCTTGAGGTAGGGGGGGGGGGCAGTTCCATGGATGCACTGGTGGGTGAGGAGGGAGTCCTTGAATTCAATTCTGAGGGAGACGGGGAGCCAGTGAAGTGATTTGAGGATGGGGGTGATGTGATCATATTTGCGCACCATGGTAACCCCTGACCTGAGCTTGCTGCCATAAGCCTAAATAAAGCCAAGTCAGTACCCTAAAGAAGGCTTTCTGACCTCTTTCTGATTAGATCAACTTTCTCTCTAGTAAGAAAGTTGAAGTAGGGGTAGTGGTGGTCTAGTGGATAGTGAGTTGGACTTGTGATCGGAAGGTTGTGAGTTCAAATCCCGCCTGAAACCACACCACTACTAGTGTGCCCTTGAGTAAGGCACTTAGCCCTCAGTTACTCCAGGGGGAATGTCCCTGTAATTCGTAATTGTAAGTCGCTTTGGATTAAAAGCGTCTGCTAAATGGCAAAATGTAAAAATTTTACATTTAAGTTGTCTGCTTTTTTGCACTCATCAAAACCTCTCTCCCTCGCTTGCTCTCTCACCCCCCCCCCCCCCCCCCCCCCCCCCCCCACACACACACACCTCTATTTCTCCCTCTCTCTCAGCTCCATATGTGGGGAGGACCAGGAGGCAGTGCAGGCTCAGAAGATCTGGAAGAAAGCCATCATGCTGGTCTGGAGAGCAGCAGCCAATCACAGGTCAGCTTCTAAGCATGTGCATTCTGTAGAAGCCAATCATGCAACTCGTCTCTGGCACAATGGAATTTGACTGAGTCATTATCACCTGTCTCAGGTATGCCAGTGTGTTTCTCCAGCCTGTGTCTGATGACATCGCCCCCGGTTACCACAGCATCGTACACAGGTGAGACTGTCATTGTGAATGAACAGTTAAAAAAAGACTGTTAAAAATAAAAAGAAAGAAAGAAAGAATAAAAAGAATGGTTAAAAAGCTCATTAGAGATGACAGCTCTGTGAAGGTATTTCTTATTTAAACTATGCAACACACACACACACACACACACACACACACACATTCAATATACACTTTCTCTCACCCGCACAAAAAACACACGCCGTTCAATACACACCTTCCCTCACACATGCATCCACCCCCCAACCCCCACTCCCACCCACAAACCATCATCTCCCCCTGTCCCCCTCCAGGCCCATGGACCTGTCGGCCATCAAGAAGAGCATCGAGGCGGGCCAGATCCGCACCACGGCCGAGTTCCAGCGGGACATCATGCTGATGTTCCAGAACGCCGTCATGTACAACAGCTCGGACCACGACGTGTTCCACATGGTCCTGGAGATGCAGCGCGACGTGCTGGAGCACGTGCAGCAGTTCATCATGCAGACCTCCGAGTCGTCCATCAGCACCAAGAGCCTGCGGGGTCGCGAGGGGGGCCGCAAACTGGAGCCCGGCGAGAAGGTGAGGGAGGGGGGGGAGAGGGGGAGACACACACTTTCACACTAGCGTGTACGAACGCCACACACTCACCCTGGTGCCTACGCATGGATACGCATACATCCATACACACATACACATACACATACACACACACACACACACACACACACTTTCACACTAGCGTGTACGAACGCCACACACTCACACTGGTGCCTACGCGTGCGAACGCACACACACACACACCTATGAGTCAAGCAGGGGCACCGAGAGCCTGAGGGGGGCGGCAAATAAGAATCGTTTGGATGAACACAGAGAGCACACACACACACACACACACACATTCACACACAAACAGACAAACCTCTCCACACAAGGACATGTGAATTTGATGCCGGATACGCTCCACCTGGGTGTCCACGCTGCCGTGTCCCTTCTCATGCCCCTGTACTGTTGTTAATAAGTCTCTGAACTAAACGCCTCTCTTCTAACCTCCCAGACATTTCATTTCCTCTATGAATGAATGAATGAATGAATGGACTTTATTGTCATTGCTACAGTACAGGTACCAAACAACGAAATTAAGGAGGGGTGGCTCCCCTGGTGTTAGGAAAGGGGGAAAAAAAAAAACTTTTAGAAAAAAAATCACAAGAAGGGAAGGAGCTGGTTTACATAAATAAAGGCTATGTACACTATCCACTGTACTATACTGTACAGACAGACGACTAGGGTTGTCATATTGCACAATAGTATTATTCCACATTTATTTAAAGTGTCGCAGTTTGCAGGCTTGAAATGTACACATTTGTGCCTCAGCACTACACCTGATTTTTTTCAGTCCAGCAGCTGCCATCAATCCGTCCAGACTGTCCAGGGCCCAGAACTTAGGTCTTTGCTGTGTTCAGGGCCTGGACGGCCCTGTGGTAGAAGCTGTTCTTCAGTCTGTTTGTCCTTGCGGCCAGGGTCCTCTATAGGTGCATGCTGCCTCTGTCTGTCTCCCCTCTCCACTACTAATGTCTGTCTGCAGTGCCTGGGTGTCTCACACTTGACTGTTTGGAAGAGTGTGCGTGAGTGTGCGTGAGTGTGCGCGAGTGTGTGCGTGTGTGTGTGTGCGTGCCTGTGTGTGCTTCTCTCTCTTTTCTCACTGTACTGTTTGTCCTCCTACAGGACAGTGTCCCAATGGCCTCTCCCGCTTTCCTTCTCTCTCTCTTTGTAAGTATTCAGGTTCAAGGTCAGAGTTCACCAGGTCAAGCAGACAAGCACACGCTGTTTCGACGTCCGCTACACGCACCGAAAACACACTCGCACAGCCCTCACCTCACCACCCCCCCAGAAACAAAAGGAGCATATCACAGATATGCTACTCACAAAACTGTCGTCTGAAATAGACACTAGTGCACACACACACACACACACTCACCACTCAGAAACACACCCATCATCACCCAAAGACCTTGGCCTTCAGTATTTCATTCTTAAGTGGACCCCATACTGTGTGTGTGTGTGTGTGTGTGTGTGTGTGTGTGTGTGTGTGTGTGTGTGTGTGTGTGTGTGTGTGTGTGTGTGTGTGTGTGAGAGATTGAGAGTGTGTGTGTGTTTGTGTTTGTGAGAGAGATTGAGAGTGTGAGTGTGTGTGTGAGATTGAGTGTGTGTGTGTGTGTGTGTGTGTGTGTGTGTGTGTGTGTGTCTCCGTGCTTTCTCCATTTGCCCTTTTTCTGTATCCAGTGGTTGTCCTCAACTTCTTTCTTTGCATGTCTGGTGTCAAACTTTATTTTTTTCCTTTTCCTTTTTGTCCTTTAATCATTTACGTTTTTCTTTCTTCATTTCCGCTGACGGGCAGCAGAGATCGCCATATGTTTTTACGCGGGCCAACTGCGAACCATCATTGGGTTTCCAGCATGTTGTCATAGTAACGACTGACCTCTCATCCCCACACCTCTCTCACTTACAGGACGGGGGCACTAGAGGGCGCCGATGTGCCATCGAAGCAGACCTCAAAATGAAGAAATAAGCTGCGAGAGAGAGAGAGAATATCAAAGAGGACACGTTATAAAAGACAGGAGGCTCAATAAGATAAATAATACCGTTCGGGAATTGGGACGATTTTTACCAGAGAAATGTTTGGTGGATTTGTTACTGTTCGGTGAAATTGATGGTTTGATTTATTTTTTCTCGAGGAGTCTGTTCACTCTCTCTGTGTGTGCGTGCGTGCGTGCGTGCGTGTGTGCGTGTGTGCGTGCGTGCTTGAGAGAGAGCAATAATAGCTGCAGTCCCCCCCCTTTGTCAGTGTATATAGTATAATTAGCTAATGTTAATTCATTGAAGTCACTGATTGCATTTTAAGCCTGTACACTAGAAATGTTGGGGCGGGGGGGGGATGTAATTGGAGTCCCAGATTGACAGTTAGCACGAACCAGCAGACACTGCTGTCCTGGACTGTAACAGAACCAGCAGACACTGCTGTCCTGGACTGTAACAGAACCAGCAGACAGAACCAGCTGGACTGAGCCAACAGACTTACTGAGGGCCTGGTTCTGTTCTTTAGGATGTAGCCAACTGCAAAATATGCTGCAAGGAATCGATGTGTCTATATGTTAGTGAGACTACGAAACAGTTTGTACTGAGTGTTGGACTTTGTGTACAGTCGTTTTTTTTCATTTCAGTGTTTATGTTGTTAAATTGTTTATTAAAACGTTAAGAGAATTAAAATAATTACATAATTTCCTTCCCATGTTATTGTTTTTAAACCAACCCTGCCTCTCAAAACTTGATTATATTGCATTGAGAACACTCTTGAGTATGATATTTTGTACTGGTAACAATTCAGATTGTTCTTAATATTGAAGCAGTACGTACCATGACACTGAAAAGAATACTGTGCAAAAAAACGTTTATTTCACATGTTTCAGTTTAGCAATACTGCAGCACATCAGACAGAGTGACAAACAGTACCAGGGGCAAGGCCAGCTTGCTACATCTGAAGTGAGGTTTCCATTGTTTTCCACAAGCATACATCTTCTACACACACACACACACACAATACATCTCCATAACACAAGCTAATCCTTTTGGTGCAAAAAACGATGGCTACCCTGAGTTCCAGTATAATGAACTGGCAGGGTGACAACTTGAACCACCTGAAGTAAAGCCAGCAAGGTAGCAGAAATTGCATCATGTGCTTATTGTAACCAACCATTTCCCTCCTGTAATAGTACAAAAAGGAGGAGGACTATTTCCCTCTAGCAATTGAATTGGCATCCAGTGTTGCTGTCAGTGCATTTACCTGTCCTCAACTTTCAATAAATGTTCTGCCTACATTCAAATAGACAACTTAAAAAAATATGTTTGAAATCAACAAAAACATTTCCCCTTCTCAAATGCAATGTACATGTACAAAGTCTTAGGCCTGATCTTGATCCCTGATCTAAAGCGCCTCTATTTGTCAGTAAAACTCGTGTATAACAGGGCTTGCGGAGGAGTAGAGTTTCTTCTTCACCAGGCGATACTCGGGTCGTAATCTCAACACTTTGTCGGTGACGAATATGTGCTTATATATTCACATATATATTCACCTATATATATTCACCTGGTTCAGTGGTGCAGTGGAATAGCAATTTCTATTCTGGTGCGTCACGTGGCTTCGTGATAGATCCATTCCCTCAGGTCTTACAGATAGATAGACGCTGGAGGCCGTGCCGTTGAGTGGCAGCTGCATGGGCGTGTCCTTGTTGTAGGCGGTGGAGTAGCTGCTGGGCCAGGGGGAGGGGATACTGATGACGTCACTCTGGCCCAGATACCAGTAGGCCTCGAAGATCTTCCCCAGGTCTTCATCCAAGCAGCTGCAGTTGTACACCACGGCTCCCAGCTCCTTCACCTGAGCAGGGACACAAGAGAAGACATACGTTTCCCAGTGTTTCAACCAACACTGATCTTTAGAGGTATTATTTTCAGAATCAATGGCTATATAAAGTCCTAAAAATGTATGTACCAATCCTAGATAGACCCAATTCCATTAAGTCTGTCCTGCTTGGGGGTGTCGTCCTTGGAGGCTCGGCCAACCAGCAGGGTTAGTTTGCGGTGACAGTAATCAGCCAGGTCCAGGACCGAGTCACCAGCTGCCTCACAGGAATCCTGTAACCACGGCACCACACACAAACTGTATTCAGTGGCATCCTATGATACACACGTGTGTTTGATACCATTCCTCATTCCGTCCCATGCATTAGAATGAGCCCATCCTCCAATTTCTACCTCCACCGGCCAACCCTGCACCTCACTGATGGTTCGATTATAATTTACACAGTTAAAGTACACATATAAAATATACATAGAGCTTCACAATGATCTCGAGATGTAAAAAAAAAAAAAGCAAACTGCAAACATTGCTAGTGTTGTGCTGAGGCGTATGTAAACTACTGCTCACCTTATGATACATAACTGTTTCCAGAAGGTTTATGATTGAAACCTCGTGGCGAATCTGAATGTCAGACAATAGAGCAGAAGAAACAATGGAATGAACTGTCAGTATAACAACGACATCAGCATGTGAATTCACAGAATGTCAGTGGAGGTAGGAGGTGGTGCATTCCTTGCATTACACTGAGCCCCGTCCTCCGATTTCTACCTCCACTAGCCTCCACTGTAATATGATCACAACAGAGGTCAGACACGGTTTCTCCTCTCACCACCATATACAGAGGAAACGTGCTCTTCGGATCGAAGTCCCGAAGCTGACAAAGAATAGGAAACACTTTTTGTTTCCAAACCTCCACCAGAATCATCTCATGGACCAAGGTGGGGATCTGGGGAAGAGGGGAAAAGGAGAATGAATTTTGTCAATGGAACCAGCCAGGGCAATGAGTGGTCTTATAATTGATCCTTCCTTCCTTTCTAGACTGAATGAAATCACTGATCTGATTATGACTCGATGGGTGAAGGCAATGCATGCTGTGCAAAGCGTGTTTAAACTAAACCCAATCCAAGCTAATTGATTATGTTACTTCAAGGGGGAGGAAGGAAGGAAGGACGCATCGTTAGAGTATTCGAACGGGCCCCATCATTGGAAGCACACTACTAGTGTTATTATCATTATTATACTTGAATTATTCCAATTGGAACAAGATCGCCTGACTGTCTTAAGACATTGATATTCTGTGTCTTAAGACACCTCAAGATGGCTCAGATGTCAATATGGCTCTTATGTCTTAAGTGAGTGCATGAGTGCATGTCTTCAGGTTAGGTCTTAAGACGACTTAAGACAATCTTGACAGACAAAATGTCTTATTTTGGTTAATTAAGACACCTTAAGACATCTCAAGAAGACAAGGTGATGGCTGGGTATGTGGCTCTAACAGAGAGACGTTGACCTCTCACCTTCCCGTGCGACACCAGGAGCTCCTTGATGAACTCGTCCTGCGTGAATGAAGCGTTTACTATCGCTTGCATGTTGAGCTTTTCGATATACTCGTGTTGTCTGAACCACAGTCTAACCACAGACACTCTAACCACATACACTCTAACCACAGACACTCTTACCACAGACACTCTAACCACAGACACTCTAACCACAGACAGTCTAACCACAGACACACTCACCACAGACAGTCTAACCACAGACACTCTAACCACAGACACTCTAACCACAGACACTAACCACAGACACTAACCACAGACACTCTAACCACAGACACTCAAACCACAGACACTCAAACCACAGACTCTCAAACCACAGACACTCTAACCACAGACAGTCTAACCACAGACACTCTAACCACAGACACTCTAACCACAGACACTCAAATAACAGACACTCAAACCACAGACACTCTAACCACAGACACTCAAACCACAGACACTCAAACCACATACACTCTAACCACAGACACTCTAACCACATACACTCTAACCACAGACACTCTAACCACAGACACTCTAACCACAGACACTCTAACCACAGACACTCTAACTACAGACACTAACCACAGACACTCTAACCACAGACACTAACCACAGACACTCTAACCACAGACACTCTAACAACAGACACTAACCACAGACACTCTAACCACAGACACTCAAACCACAGACACTCAAACCACAGACAGTCTAACCACAGACACTAACCACAGACACACTAACCACAGACACACTAACCACAGACACTCTAACCACAGACACTCTAACAACAGACACTCTAACCACAGACAGTCTAACCACAGACACTCAAACAACAGACACTCTAACCACAGACACTCTAACCACAGACACTAACCACAGACACTCTAACCACAGACACTCAAACCACAGACACTCTAACCACAGACACTCTTACCACAGACAGTCTAACCACAGACACACTTACCACAGACACTCTTACCACAGACACTCTAACCACAGACACTCTAACAACAGACACACTTACCACAGACACTCTAACCACAGACACTCTAACCACAGACACTCTTACCACAGACAGTCTAACCACAGACACATTAACCACAGACACTCTAATCACAGACACTCTAACCACAGACACTCTAACCACAGACACTCTTACCACAGACACTCTAACCACAGACACTCTAACCACAGACACTCAAACCACAGACACTCTAACCACAGACACTCTAACCACAGACACTCAAACCACAGACACTCAAACATTAACATGAAGCTCATTAGTATGAAGCTAATTAACATACAGCTCATTAACATACAGCTCATTAACAAATAATTGTAAATAATTCATTAATAACATATACACACACAGACACACGTATACACACAGAGACATTAGCATGAAGCTCATTAACATACAGCTCATTAACCACAGACACTCTAACCACAGACACTCTAACTACAGACACTAACCACAGACACTCTAACCACAGACACTAACCACAGACACTCTAACCACAGACACTCTAACAACAGACACTAACCACAGACACTCTAACCACAGACACTCAAACCACAGACACTCAAACCACAGACAGTCTAACCACAGACACTAACCACAGACACACTAACCACAGACACACTAACCACAGACACTCTAACCACAGACACTCTAACAACAGACACTCTAACCACAGACAGTCTAACCACAGACACTCAAACAACAGACACTCTAACCACAGACACTCTAACCACAGACACTAACCACAGACACTCAAACCACAGAAACTCAAACCACAGACACCCTAACCACAGACAGTCTAACCACAGACACTCTAACCACAGACACTCTAACCACAGACACTCAAACCACAGACACTCAAACCACAGACACTCAAACCACAGACACTCAAACCACAGACACACTAACCACAGACACTCTAACCACAGACACACTAACCACAGACACTAACCACAGACACTCTAACCACTCTAACCACAGACACTCTAACCACAGACACTCTAACCACAGACAGTCTAACCACAGACACTCTAACCACAGACACTCAAACCACAGACACTCAAACCACAGACAGTCTAACCACAGACAGTCTAACCACAGACACTCTAACCACAGACACTCAAATCACAGACACTCAAACCACAGACACTCAAACCACAGACACTCAAACCACAGACACTCTAACCACAGACACTCTTACCACAGACAGTCTAACCACAGACACACTTACCACAGACACTCTTACCACAGACACTTTAACCACAGACACTCTAACAACAGACACACTTACCACAGACACTCTAACCACAGACACTCTAACCACAGACACTCTTACCACAGACAGTCTAACCACAGACACATTAACCACAGACACTCTAATCACAGACAGTCTAACCACAGACACTCTAACCACAGACACTCTAACCACAGACACTCTAACCACAGACACTCTTACCACAGACACTCTAACCACAGACACTCTAACCACAGACACTCAAACCACAGACACTCTAACCACAGACACTCTAACCACAGACACTCAAACCACAGACACTCAAACATTAACATGAAGCTCATTAGTATGAAGCTAATTAACATACAGCTCATTAACATACAGCTCATTAACAAATAATTGTAAAGAATTCATTAATAACATATACACACACAGACACACGTATACACACAGAGACATTAGCATGAAGCTCATTAACATACAGCTCATTAACATACAGTTCATTAGCATGAAGCTAATTAACATACAGCTCATTAGCATGAAGCTAATTAGCATACAGCTCATTAACATACAGTACTGCTGCTCTGTCTACTGCAGGTCACACACAGCTCATTAACATACAGCTCATTAACATACAGCTCATTAGCATGAAGGTCATTAGTATGAAGCTAATTAACATACATCTCATTAATATACAGCTCATTAACATAACATTTTAAATGATGAATTAATAACATATACACACACAGACACACGTATACACACAGAGACATAAGCATGAAGCTCATTAGCATGAAGCTCATTAGCATGAAGCTCATTAGCATGAAGCTCATTAACATACAGCTCATTAACCTACACACACAGACACACGTATACACACACAGAGACACTAGCATGAAGCTCATTAGCATGAAGCTCATTAACATGAAGCTCATTAGCATGAAGGTAAATAGCATGAAGCTCATTAACATACAGCTCATTTACATACAAACACACGCAGACACACACAGTTCATTAACATACAGCTCATTAACATACAGCTCATTAGCATGAAGCTCATTAGTATGAAGCTAATTAACATACAGCTCATTAACATACAGCTCATTCACATATACTTTTAAATAATTAATTAATAACATATAAACACACAGACACACGTATACACACAGAGACATTAGCATGAAGCTCATTAGCATGAAGCTCATTAGCATGAATCTCATTAGCATGAAGCTCATTAGCATGAAGCTCATTAACATACAGCTCATTAACATACACACACAGACACACATATACACACACAGAGACATTAGCATGAAGCTCATTAACATGAAGGTAATTAGCATGAAGCTCATTAACCTACAGCTCATTTACATACACACACAGAGACACACACAGCTCATTAACATACAGCTCATTAACATACAGCTCATTAGCATGAAGCTAATTAGCATACAGCTCATTAGCACGACGCTCATTAACATACAGCTCATTAGCATAAAGCTTATTAGCATACAGCTCATTAACATACAGTACTGATGCTCTGTCTACTGCAGGTCACACACAGCTCATTAACATACAGCTCATTAACATACAGCTCATTAGCATTAAGCTCATTAGCATGAAGCTAATAAGCATGAAGCTCATTAACATACAGCTCATTAACATACACACACACAGACACAGACACACAGACACACACACGCAGCTCATTAACATACAGCTCATTAACATACAGCTCATTAGCATGAAACTCATTAGCATGAAGCTAATTAGCATGAATCTCATTAACATACAGCTCATTAACATACAGTACTGCTGCTGTACTACTGCAGGTCACACACACAACCCACTTTGACGTAAGCCACTCCCCCTAACTGTCTAAGCCACTCCCACTTTGACGTAAGCCACTCCCCCTAACTGTCTAAGCCACACCCACTTTGATACAAGCTCCACCCACTTTGATACAAGCCACTCCCCCTAAGTGTCTAAGCCCCTCCCACATTGGCGTAAGCCACTCCCCCTAACTGTCTAAGCCCCTCCCACATTGACATAAGCCACTCCCCCTAACTGTCTAAGCCACACCCACTTTGATACAGGCCACTCCCACTTTTATACAAGCCACTCCCCCTAAGTGTCTAAGCCACGCCCACTTCGATACAGGCCACTCCCACTTTGATACAAGCCACTCCCCCTAAGTGTCTAAGCCACACCCACTTCGATACAGGCCACTCCCATTTTGATACACGCCACACCCACTTTGATACAGGCCACACCCACATTGATACAAGCACCTCCCACTTTGATACAAGCCACTCCCCCTAACTGTCTAAGGCCCTCCCACATTGACATAAGCCACTCCCCATTACTGTCTAAGCCCCTCCCACATTGACGTAAGCCACTCCCCCTAACTGTCTAAGCCACTCCCACTTTGATACAGGCCACTCCCACTTTGATACAGGCCACACCCACTTTGATACAGGCCTTTCCCCCCTAACTGTCTAAGCCACTCCCACTTTGATACAGACCACACCCATTTTGATACAGGCCACTCCCCCTAACTGTCTAAGCCCCTCCCACATTGACGTAAGCCACTCCCCCTAACTGTCTAAGCCACTCCCACTTTGATACAGGCCACACCCACTTTGATACAGGCTACTCCCCCTAACTGTCTAAGCCACTCCTACTTTGATACAGGCCACACCCGCTTTGGTACAGGCCACTCCCCCTAACTGTCTAAGCCACACCCACTTTGATACAAGCTCCACCCACTTTGATACAAGCCACTCCCCCTAAGTGTCTAAGCCACACCCACTTTGAAACAGGCCACTCCCCCTAACGGTCTAAGTCACGCCCACTTTGATACAAGCCCCACCCACTTTGATACAAGCCACTCCCCCTAACTGTCTAAGCCCCTCCCACATTGACGTAAGCCACTCCCCCCTAACTGTCTAAGCCCCTCCCACATTGATGTAAGCCACTCCCCCTAACGGTCTAAGCCCCTCCCACATTGACGTAAGCCACTCCCCCTAACTGTCTAAGCCACTCCCACTTTGATACAGGCCACTCCCCCGAAGTGTCTAAGCCACTCCCACATTGCTACAGGCCACACCCACATTGATACAGGCCACTCCCCCTAAGTGTCTAAGCCACACCCACTTTGATACAGGCCACTCCCCCTTAGTGTCTAAGCCACACCCACTTTGATACAGGCCACTCCTACTTTGATACAAGCCACTCCCCCTAACTGTCTAAGCCCCTCCCACATTGACGTAAGCCACTCCTCCTAACTGTCTAAGCCCCTCCCACATTGACATAAGCCACCCCCCCTAACTGTCTAAGCCACTCACACTTTGATACAGGCCACTCCCACTTTGATACAGGCCACACCCACTTTGATACAGGCCACTCCCACTTTGATACAAACCACTCCCCCTAACTGTCTAAGCCACTCCCCCTAACTGTCTAAGCCACACCCACTTTGATACAGGCCACTCCCACTTTGGTACAAGCCACTCCCCCTAAGTGTCTAAGCCACACCCACTTCGATACAGGCCACTCCCACTTTGATACACGCCACACCCACTTTGATACAGGCCACACCCACATTGATACAAGCACCTCCCACTTTGATACAAGCCACTCCCCCTAACTGTCTAAGCCCCTCCCACATTGATGTAAGCCACTCCCCCTAACTGTCTAAGCCACACCCACTTTGATACAGGCCACTCCCACTTTCATACAGTCCACTCCCACTTTGATACAGGCCACACCCACATTGATACAAGCACCTCCCACTTTGATACAAGCCACTCCCCCTAACTGTCTAAGCCCCTCCCACATTGACGTAAGCCACTCCTCCTAACTGTCTAAGCCCCTCCCACATTGACGTAAGCCACCCCCCTAACTGTCTAAGCCACTCCCACTTTGATACAGGCCACTCCCACTTTGATACAGGCCACACCCACTTTGATACAGGCCACTCCCACTTTGATACAAACCACTCCCCCTAACTGTCTAAGCCACTCCCCCTAACTGTCTAAGCCACACCCACTTTGATACAAGCACCACCCACTTTGATACAAGTCACTCCCCCTAAGTGTCTAAGCCCCTCCCACATTGACATAAGCCACTCCCCCTAACTGTCTAAGCCACTCCCACATCAAGACAAGCCACTCCCACTCACACAGATATACACACACACACTCACACAGGTACTCACTCACTCACACACACACACACACACACACACACACACACACACACACACACACACACACACACACACACACACACAGCCCAGTAGACACACACACACTGAGCTGGGCAGTAACAGAGAAGCAGGCCTGGTTCAGAGAGACACAGTGACTCCTGTCCATATCCCCATCCACTAGTAAGCATTCCCCATAGACTCCCACATATCCCCCTAGACTGGTATGCATTCCACATAGAGGAGCCAGTAGACACAGACACACACACACTGAGCTGGGCAGTAACAGAGAAGCAGGCCTGCTAGCATACAGCATCCCACTGAAGCAGAAGGCCTTGTACACCAGCAGTCTTTACTCGTTGCATGCAGTAGCTCACAGGACAGCAGATGGCTGAATAACTGGTAATGTACACACACACACACACACACACACACACACACACACACACATCCAGTCACACACGCACACAGACACGTCCAGCAGGTCTGATATTGGTCCGGCTGGACTCGCCTCGAAGAGTAGATGTCGAAAAATATGTATTGTGTGGGGAAAAGGTGAATGAAAAAATCGAAGAAAAATAAGCCCCGCCCCCTTTTTTAAGCCCCGCCCCCTTTCCCCCTTCCCCATAGACTCCCATTAATTTTGGCCTTACCTGTTCTCCGGTTCTCCTTGGGGTCCCACACTTAAGCTCTCCCCGAGATGCAAGCCCCTTCCTGGGCTCGCAGCGAGGAAGAGCCCCTCCGCGATCCTGGAAGTATTGATAATTGGTACCCTAACGACATTTTTGGTTGAAATTGAAAATGTGGAAACTGACTGTTCCACCTGGGACTTGAACCCAGGTCTCCCCGCTTACCAGCCGGGAGACTTAACACACTGACCCACCGTGCAGGTCATGAAAGGTCATTGCCAGATACAGAGGATAACGATATTCTTCTGTGCAGGTTGAATGAGCTGTCT
>NC_137690.1:55206087-55343587 GCF_963989245.1 Nansenia antarctica | reverse complement strand
AAGAAGTGCAGGTGAGAAAAACAAAGGAAAACCTCCCCCATATGATCCTCAATGGCTTTAGTGTGTTTAAAAAACATGTGTGAAACCTTAATTCTTGCTTTATTTCCATCAGACTTGTCTCAAGCGAATACGATTGGACATGCCGTTGACACATGACGATTTCATAGGCAAAGACGGTAAGATACAAATGTCACTATCCAGGGCATCTTTACAGTAATACACCAAACACTAGGTGGAAAACAATGGAAGTGTCTTTTTGAAGTAACAACGGGTATGATAATGTTATTACTACAGAAGAGCCTTGACTTGTCATGTTCCTAAACAAACGTAGTGATTCACAGGCTGAGTGACTTTCTCAATTCATCCAGGTGAGGAGGGGGAGGAAGCAGTACGGAGAGAAGACCCAGACCCAGACCCGTTCGGAGATGGAGGTTTCGCTGACGAACCCCCAAGACTGATCCACTCCACCCCAGCCCCCGCCCCCGCTCCCACGGCCCTCCCCTCCCTGACCGAGGAGCAGCAGAGACGTATGGAGCTGAACAAACAGTTGGCCCTGGAGAGAAGACTGGCGCGTATGCAACAGCACACAGGTCAGTCACCCAACCACACCCAGAAGGACATTTTGACAGGGTAGAAAATGTATTTGTAGTTCGAAACAGTAAAAAAAAAAATAAAAAACACCAGTGGGTTATTTTCCTGAAAGCTGTTGTACCTTTAAAATCATCTTGGGTTCATGTGGGCAGCGGGCTACAGGGAACTCATCCAATATCTCAATTCCTCTGCCGACACTTGATTGACTTTGCCATACCCGATATAGAGATTGAATTGCAGACATTTAACCAAATGACCTCAGTTGGAAAGGGTATGTTGAGGAATACAGTTATGCATTGGTTAATCTTAATTAATTATTTATGAATTAATTAATTAATTGGGGCGGCGGTAGCTAGAGGTTAGAGAGGCCGGCTAGCACTCGGAAGGCCGCTGGTTCGATGCCCACCTCAGGAGGGAGCTTGCATGTGCCGTTGAGCATGGCACTTAACCCCTAATTGCTCCAGGGGCGCCAAATATGGCTGACTCTGTGCCTAGAGCAATAATACCAAATTCCAACAATTGACTGACAAGTTCAAACAAGATCTCCCTCCCTCCTCAGAGGCCTCCCAGACCGCGACTCTGAGTCAGTGAGCTGAGGAACCCTCCACCAGCTCCTCATCACACTTCTCCAGTCAGAGGAACCATCAAGAAGACAATGTTGATGATGATGATGATGATGATTTGGACCGCAGCCCAAAGAACAGACCCCTAGACAAAGGCTCTCTGCTGGAGCCAGACTCCCCAGTGTGTGAGAGGAGAGACACCAGCAACAACCCTATTCCTGAACTGAGCAACAGCCAGGAACACAGCGACTGACACACACACACACACACACACACACACACACACACACACACACACACACACACCATCAAGGTACCTTGAGAGGACTACCAACCAAGCTACGGATGTTTTTTCCTGTTCTACAAAAATGCCATGATGAAAGCCAAACACCATGTTGGATTGAAGAGTTGATATACTGTTTGTTTTGACAATTCACTTGAAGGGGCCTTAATGATGTTTCCTCAAACCATGTTTGTCCTTATGTGTAAGGATGCTGTTGCGCAAAGAGCTAACTTTGATTATGCTTTTTCATGTGTTTCTTTTTTTTTTCTTTTTTTTCCCATCAAACATTTCTTGTTGTCAATAAAAGTATTTTAAAAATCCTTTAAAAAAAAATCAGGGTCTATTGCTCTGTCACCTAGCATTTTGGAGTTTAGCTTGCAACGTCGCGAGCGTGTTAGCGACTAAATTACAGTAACTTCCTCTTATACGTTTTGGTAACGGCCCTGGTAACAATCTATGCCACTTGCAAAGAAGATAAGGGTTAGTTCAACCTTATGTTGCGGTGTTTGCTCAATTTGATGTTTGACACTGGTCAGAGTAGATCCAGTTCACATTGGGAAGGATCAATGCTTTGGTAGGTAGCCTAGAGGTTAGAGAGGCTGGCTAGCAGTTGGCTGGCTAGTTTGATCCCTGCCTCAGGAGGGAGCTTGCATGTGGCCTTGAGCAAGGCACTTAACCCCTAATTGCTCTAGGGGTGCCGAATATGGGTGATTGCAGGGCAAATAAATCAGTAAAAAAAAATGCAAAGCTCTTCATAGCACATTTCAATGTAGTACACCTCCAACATACCTGTCTAAACTCAGAGAGCAAATGACACTATGGAAAGATAAAAGGTAAAACACACAAGTCCATCTGATTTAAGGAATGAATGAGAGAAGCGGTGGGAATGCTTTTTATTTTATTTGAAATGCCGAGAAGTTTTGGGATTTTTTTTAGTTATTTTTTTTTAAAATAATCGGTATCCTCAGAGCCCCAGGTACTCCTTTGGGGATAATAGCCTGTGAAAGAAAGAAAAAAGTCATTTACACTGTTACTTCAGTCAAGCTGCATGTTACTGTAAAGAACACATTTTAAGTTCAGGAAATAATGAATATATATGTTTTCTGCATTACACAGAAAGCAGTAAACCAAAGGTGAAAATGTCTAAAACGGGTCTTAAAATAGCTGGGAGGGTCTTACCTAAACAGGCAACTCTCCTGATATGGGACACAGCATTTCCCAGAAGACCATGGCCCTTCTCCTTGGTAGCTGTAGAGACATTAAAAAACACATTACTCTCTGTCTGTTAAAAGCAGTCATAACCATAATGTAACTCAACGCAGAAGAGAGAAAACAAATGGCTCAAATAAGTACTGACTCTCCAGTGTCTTGGGGATGGGCGCCATGGTTGTTGCGGGGTCCATCATTGTTGCGGGGTCCATTGGGTCCAGCAGCGCTCCAGGTCCCTGTCCTGGACCCGTGGAGGCCATTACACTGGGGTTCAGAAGTTCGGGGGACCTCCTCACTGGACATATTGTTACTAGGAAAAAACATGATAAAATGTTCGTCAACATCACCACGGTCATTACAGTCAGCACTCGAGTTGAGGGGGGATGAGGGGGGATGGCATCCCCTCTGAAATAAAAACAGTAAAAATCACCCCCCTTCTAAAACTGCCATCCCCCCTTTCCACCCCTTATGTCATTCTATCAATGAACGTGGTATTACTGCTATTTCAACATTTAGTTTTGCGCATATTGAGTAAAATACTGTGGGCGAGGGGGCACGCGCACACATGCAATGACATTTTTACCAAGTCACTGACGCTGTGGGGATGCTAAAATTGTCCCCATATGATAAAATCCACCATCCCCCCCCTGATTTTCTTTTACAACTTGAGTACTGATTACAGTCATTACAGACTGAAAAAAAAACATGATCAAATTATCGTCATCATCACCACAGTCATTATAATCATTACAGACTGACTGGGTGTAAGGAGTTAAGCCACAGCAGTAATTACCGTACCTGCACTCCTAGAGTGTATGTGTCCTGGAGTGGTAGATGGAGGATCCCACAGACAGCAAGAATTCATGACGGGAACCATCTTAAGGGCAGCTGTCGTTGGTGGAGCCATCATTGGTGGAGGTGATGGAAAGGGCATGCTCTGTGAAAAATAATTATATAAATAAAATCTGCTCAATGAAACTAACCTGAATGAGTTGGATAAAAAGCAATGCTTGTACAGTTAGAATATGACTGCTGTAAGATGATAGTTAAATGTGGACCTTAAGGTGTAGCTGGATCTAAATCCTGCCCCTTGTCCTCTGATGAAGCGCATGTTTTACCCCTGTGTGTAGTAATCTGGGGTCTCACCTCAAGGCAGGTTTTTGGTCGAACTCCCAGCTGTTGTGGAGGCTCAACACCCAGAGCGCCAATCTCCAGCAGATCCCACTTATATAGGGGGTTGGTGTCAGGGAGCTGTTGGGGATTAAATGCCTTCAAGAAGGCAAACTGTGTCGGGGTCACAGTGTTTTTGGCCACTGCCTTATCCAGAACCATCATGGGCATTGTCCAGGCGATCTCCACCTGAACCATCATGGGCGATGTCCTCCTCACCATGGAGAGGGCCTTTGGAAGGAGCTCCACCTTCCAGAGGCACGTTTTAGTGTCAAGCTGTTGTGGAGGCTCAACCTCCTGACTAAGAAGCTCCACCTCATCCCTCTGTGGAGGGGTAGATTGGGGCTCCCAACCTTCCCTCTGTGGAGGTGGTACAACCTCAGGGGCTGTCATGATGTCCTGGGGCTCTGCCTTGGCCTCATCAACAGACTGGAGGGTCTGGTGGAGGGTTATTTCCTCCACACCTGTAGCCACACCCATAGCCCATGTAGCCCATGTAGCACAACATCTCCAGATCCCACTTTGATGGGGGGTCGGCGTCAGGGAGGATGTCCCCCTGGTCCCTCTGTTGGGGATTAAATGTTGTATAGAAGGCAAACTGTGTCGTGCTGTCTGAGAGTTGACACCTGTCATGGGAGGTGTGTTTACCACTGACAGGGCCTTTGGGAGGAGCTCCACCTCTTTCCTCTGGGGAGGGGTAACAACCTCCGGTGCTGTGTCTTCATCCCTGTGGGTAAAGAGGAGGACACTGGGAATCTCCACCTCTGGTAGGAGCTCCACCTCATCCCTCATCATCGTCCGATGGAGGGTCATTTTCTCAACAAGGACACTGGGAATCTCCACCTCATCCCACTGTGGAGGGGTACATGCCTCTTTGGCCTCATCAACAGACTGGAGGGTCTGGTGGAGGGTCATTTCCTCAATGAGGACGCTGGGCATCTTCACCTCAACCGTCATGGGAGGTGTCCTCACCATGGAGAGGGCCTCTGGAAGGAGCTCCACCTCATCCCTCTGTGGAGGGGTACATGCCTCTTTGGCCCTGGGGCCCTCTTCTCTCTGAGGAGGTGGTTCAACCTCAGGGGCTGTCATGATGTCTTGGGGCTCTGCCTTGGGCTCATCAACAGACTGGGGGGTCTGGTGAAGGGTCATTTCCTCCATGAGGACACTGGGGATCTTCACCTCAACTGTCATGGGAGGTGTCCTCACCATGGAGAAGGACTCTGGAAGGAGCTCTAGCTCATCCCTCTGTGGAGGGGAAGCAACTTCCAGGCTTGTGTCTTCGTCCCTGGGGGTAAAGAGGAAAACACTGGGAATCTCCACCTCTGGTAGGAGCTCCACCTCATCCCTCACCATCGTCCGATGGAGGGTTTTCTCAACAAGGACACTGGGAATCTTCACCTCATCCGTCATGGGAGGTGTCCTCACCATGGAGAGGGCCTCTGGAAGAAGCTCCACCTCATCCCTCTGTGGAGGGGTAGATTGGGGCTCATAACCATCCGTCTGTGGAGGGATACATGCTTCTTTGGCCCTGGGGCCCTCTTCTCTCTGAGGAGGGGGTACAACCTCAGGGGCCGTCATGATGTCCTGGGGCTCTGCCTTGGCCTCATCAACAGACTGGAGGGTCTGGTGGAGGGTCATTTCCTCCACGAGGACACTGGGGATCTTCACCTCACCTGTCAAGGGAGGCGTCCTCACCATGGAGAGGGGCTCTGAGGAGAGCTCCACCTCATCCCTCTCTAGAGAGATTATCTGTGGGTGGTTCTCATTTGAGACAGACTTTGGTCAAAGTCAAAAATAAGAACAATTAGTCCAAAACAATGAAACATACAGTTGATATCATAGTAAGTGACACACTCATATTATGATAAAAACCTGCACACAATATTTGCATGCTGTATTGATTGAGAATGTTTATTTTGGTCCCTTTACAATTCATAATACAGATATAAAAAATGTACACAGTCACAATGCGTAACACCAGGACCAAAAAGGTGTAGGCTGAAGCCATGGCTTATTGCGCCTACCCTTTTTACATGTATGGGTTTTTCCCCATGAGTACATAATCAAAACATTGAAACTTTTATAAACAAAAATTCACTTACGCATCTTAACAGAAAACTCAAAAGTACCAAACAAAAAACTATATTAATGCACCTAACCTTTTTACATTAGTGGTTTTCCCCTTATGAGTGCATAATCAAGACATAGAAACATTTATAAACACATTTTTACTTACAAAAATACCAAACAAAACTATATTTATACCTCTGTTTTATACTTGTTAATCATCTTATTTTTTTGTAATTTCTTTAATCCTTTTAGTGTACTACACATTTTCATTTCCTTTTCAAAAGTATTCCATAAGTTAACTCCTTTAACTGTTATACATCTTTGTTTTGCATTTGTTCTACTCTTTGTTTTCATAAACATACATATTCCTCTGAGTTCGTAATTACTCTGTCTAACTTGAAACAGTCTCTGGATACAGTCTGGAAGCATCTTATTTTTTACTTTATACATTACTTGTGCCATTTTGAAGTCCAAAATGTATCAATACATACAAATGTCACCATTATCAATATCACCACCACGATAATTACACTCAGAGTTATTGACATTGTTATTGACATGTCTGGCTATTAGGACATTACATTAAATTACATATCCTGTATGAGACTCATCTGACTACCTTTTGAAGGGTGAGCAGCAGACTGTCCATCGACTCTAAGGTGAGCAGCAGACTGTCCATCGACTCTAACCCTGATGTTCCACGTTCTGAGGCTTGTCCTCCAGACTCTTGGGGCGTGACTGAAGGACCAGTAGGCTGGCCAGACGGTACCTCATTCCCAGGGGCCACTGGGTAATAATAATGGTAATGATTGTTGATCACACCATAGTTATGCAGACTGTCCATCGACTCTAACCCTGATGTTCCACGTTCTGAGGCTTGTCCTCCAGACTCTTGGGGCGTGACTGAAGGACCAGTAGGCTGGCCAGACGGTACCTCATTCCCAGGGGCCACTGGGTAATAATAATGGTAATGATTGTTGATCACACCATAGTTATGGTTGATGTTCTGCAGTGCACCCCCACCAGTCTGGCTCCATGTAAAAAAAAAAAAAAAAAAAGGAAACGGAGAAGAGGGTTGATACTCAGTCTTCAGATAAGGGGGTATCAATCATTATACATTATAATAACAGTTAGTTCCGACTAAGTAATTTGATTGGACAAGAGGCATTCCACGAGTGCCGATATACAGTATAACAGTACTGGGACTTTTAACTAATCACTCCGCCGCACAGGTGTTCTACTAAATGTTATAATTAGACTACATGTTTGTGTTCAGGTTACTAGGCAACAGTGCAGTTGACGTTCAGTTGTGGAACAATTTTTTGTTGGCGGAGCCAAAATAAATGATTAAATAAACAAACAAATCATAATCTGTTGTCGCTTATTACTGTTAACTAATAAATTGCGCTCTAGAACTGTTAAAAAATAAAACAAGTATAAAAGCAATATCACACTTGTGGTCGTGTTGTTATACTGAATATCAGCACTCCCTCTCGTGTGATAATGCTTAATTAAGACTCATCAGGAGTAGTGTGTGTAATGCTTACCTCCAACATCGTCTTGTCTCCTGTGGTTTTGAGCGTTACGTGCTCTGCTTTGCCCGTCAACAGGACACCGTCCTCCCCCACACTGCAAAAAGTACATCTAAGTAAGATGAAATATCTTAAATCAAGGCAATATATGCTTGTTTTCTGTCCGACTGCACTAGTTTTAAATTGTCCTGTTCTGTTGGCAGGTAATTTAGCTTATTTTAAGTAATATATCCCCCATTTTATAGTCAGTGTTTGAGGTTTGATTACTCACGGGAGTGGTATCCATGATAGGCCACTGGCCACCTCCTCTAAGGCAGCTGTGTCTTCTTGGTTTGTAAAGTAGGGGGCATTGAAATGATGCTCTCTCTTGTAGTAGATATGTAATGACACAGTAGTAGTATATTTTCTATCTCTCTAACTGATCTTCATCTGCAACAGAGTGATCTCAAAGAAGAACGACACTAATTCTAATGTGTCATTTTGCCATTTATGTGTCAGAACGACACTAATTCTAATGTGTCATTTTGCCATTTATGTGTCATAATAAGCCAATTTCGCCAGTGGATTATGACGCGTCGACATAACCACGCCCCCCGCTCGGTTCATGGGTCTACAAATCAATTTCATTTGAATAGATTCTCCCTAATTAATTACAGTTATTAACTAACATACACTCACCTGCGCATCAGCTGGTCATTGAGCATATTTGCCTCAGTTGGTCTGAGTCTATTCTCAAAATGCGGTCGAGGACAAGAGCCTTTAGCAGACCTAGTCTAATTGATATAGGAAAAGTGCTATACAAATAAGTTATTATTATTATTATTATTACAAGACTAAAAAATCCCTCACTCACATGCTTCATTTCCTCAGAACGTTAGTAACTATAAATGGTTTGAAGTATGTGAATTAGCGTTATTTTTGGTGTAGGCTGCTTGTATAAGAGTGTGCCTATAATAGCGGAGGTATTGATTGATTGATTGAAAACTTTATTAGAAGATTTGCAGAAGTAGGTACATGAAAGTACATATTACATACACGGTCAACTAACAGGATAAAAACCCAAGAAAGCCACTGGCTTATTTCAATTGGGGTCCTTGATTCTCAATTCATCGTCATCGGTAAACATTATGAAAATTGATGTTCACAGAAATAGTGATAGAAAATGAATTGAAACTCATAGATGCAGTCTCTCTCTGATCCAACGTGATGTTTTCGCCACAAGACACTCTGCTAATAATTCAAAGATGACATGAGTACACAAGTAGTGTTCTTGTCGTTGTTTTGATTGACAGCACAGTGAATACGGTTTAGGAAATAAATAAATTCATCATTAGCAAGAGGTTGCATGGTTTTATTCATGGTTTTATTCATTCATGCAAATTGGAGGAAAGATAATTATCCACACTTCTGCATAAAACCACTAACAATAAAGTGGTTTATAACTTTATGAATTCAATTTAAGAACATTACCCAAAAAGGGTAGAGGGGAGTGATGGTGTAGGAATTTAATTCCAGTGCTTGCTGTCAAATATGCAATACATTCGTTTTTTTTTTACTGCTGTTCAACAACTATCTCCACTGTACTTATATTTTAGACACACTCCACATGGTGGAAATTAAAGGGAATTTCTGGACTTTCTCAATTATTATTCAAGGATGTAAATTCAGCCATGATGTATTCCTATGGGAAACATCCACTTGTTTTAAAAGGGAAGATTTAACATGAATTAAAAGCCCATATTATCCAGCCTGCATTGGAAAGCAAGAAACACAAATGAAGCATTAAAGGCACAACCTGGGTTTTGTTTTGTTTTTCATTTAAATGTTTAGGCAGAATATTACTTATAAATGTCTAATGAGCGTAGTACAACTGTCTCACCTTAATAGCATCCAAAATCAAAAGTTAACTAACCCTTCCCCTGCCAAACAGTGGGGTGCAAAGATTTGGGCACTCCTGGTTTAAATGTCTGTTACAATTAATCTCCAAGTGATTGAAAGCAAACCTGAACACTAAATGCTACAAAGTTAAACATGACACCTTTCTGCCAATTTTAAAGCAAGGTTTCTTTTTTATTATAATAAAAAACGTTTTACTCCAAGGTGATTTACTCGGCTTCAATGAGTCAGGTGAATATAATTCTAGGGTTGAACTATATATTCTGAAGTAACTCCATGCCTTCTAAAGTATCCGTATATATTATTGAAAATCTGTGGAGAAATCTCAAACATGCCGTGCATGCAAGAAGGCCGAAGAATATTTCTGAGCAAGAGGTGTTCTGCCAGGAAGAATTCCAAAAACAAGAATTGAAAGACTCTTACTAGGCTACAGGAAGTGTTTGCAAGCTGTTATAGTTGCCCGAGGAGTAGTTACAAACTACTAGCTGACAGGGTTCCCAAACCTTTGCACAAGGCCTTTTTCCTTGTTTTATTATTTTGAAACTGTAAAAAGTTTAAAGATAAAAATGTATCTTACTTTAAAATGTGATGAAATGTGTCATGTTTAACTTTGTACCATTTAGAGGTTAGGTTTGCTTCTTTTCACTTAGATATTAATTGTAAAAGGCATTTTGACTAGGGGTGCCCACCCCACTGTATAATACCCAAACTAGAAGCTGCCAGAAATGTGGCTGAAAAACCAATTAAGAATTGCACCAGAAGAAACCAGCATGCCAAGAAACATCAATCAAAAAACTCTACAGATACTATACATTTCTCCCTGAGATTGACTGGGATTTAGAGTTCCCAAAGCTACTGTGAAAATGTACCCTTTAAACCATACATCTATTGTATTCTAGAAACTAGTTGATAGTTTTTGATCATTGATAAGTGATAGATGGCAAAAAAATAATTTTTAAATCAGCATTTATCAAAAAATAATAATGATTAACACGACGCTATAATCTTTAAAATCGTCCCAGAGACGAAATGTACATCGTAAGTACCCCCTGCTGGATTGGAGGTCAGAGTCACTGTTAGAGGCAGGAGAAGTGTGGTGGTGGTGGTACTTCATCTAACTCTGTACGTGTATGTGTCTAACAGAGATCTTTGAGGTCAGTGTGCTGGTTAAGTTGGCTGCTGTAGGAGGACTCCCAGTCCCTTTCGAACACGGCCTGCAGCTGTGACTGGAACGTGCCACCAAGCGATTGGGACGCAGTTTGGTTCACCACCAGCCCCGACCCGGCAGTGGTCACAAAGTAGTCCCCAGACCAGTTAGAGGTACTTTGAGAACACAAGACCAGACCAGTTAGAGGTACCTTGAGAACACAAGACCAGAACAGTTAGAGGTACCTTGAGAACACAAGGAAACAAGATGCCTTAGAGCTGATAGATGGGATCTGTTACACTGGATTTCAATAAAGAATCTGCGTAAAATGAAAAATGAAATGAAAATTTCCTATTTGTGTAAAGTCGACACATAAAATACGCTCAACATCTATGCCTAGAGATACAATGGGTGATGCTTCAAATGATATCTGAGCAAACAGGTTTTTATTTCAGATAGGGTTGGGGACAATTGAATTTCAATGCAGTTGATTCAGGAAGTATTACTATTATTTTTTTTAATCAATGATTGCTAAAAGGGCATTCATTTTCAGTGAACTCTCAATAAATTGGAAAAAATGAATTGTTTTCAAATATTGGAAGTGTGAACTCAAATCACAAATTCAAATTGACCTTAACCCTGTTTTTGAGAGAGTGAATCAGTGGTCTAACAATGATTCACAATGCTTCCTAAGGATGACTTAGGATGACTTTGATCTCACTAATGTTGATATATCTCACTACTGTTGAGTCTAGGAGAGAGGTGTATTACCTATGTAGGCAACCTTGTCTGTCACCATGTACTTGTTGTGGTTAACTCTGGCGAAGGGTATTTCCTTTTGCTTGGGATTGGCTGGCACAACGAAGATTTTCTGGAAAATAGAGAAGCAGAAATGGTACCATAAGCTCTTTTTAAATGTGACATCCTGTGCCCAATGACTTGCCCATATTGTGCCTAAACGTGTCATACTCTCAACCAAGCAACCAACACATACATCTCTGCTTACAACCTAAAGAAGACACTGTTCAACACCCAAACACTCCATCCTTTCTGGACGTAGCTTATTAACAACATAAACAAAACAATGTCGATGAATCATCAACATGAGGATTATGTCTAAAAACTAACGTACAGTAAAGTGACAAAATAAGAAAGCAACTCTTAAGTCTAGGCCTACTCACCACCTGGATGTCCAGCCTTCTCTTGGGTTCCTGGACCGAGGCCAGGGAGCGCAGGAAGGGCAGCATGATAGGCTGTGTGCTGGCCCAGCAGCTGATCAGCAGACGCACGCGCACACGCTTCTCATATGCCACTCGCCTCAGCTGAGTGTCAATGTCGGCCCAGTACCTGCAGAGGGCGCCAGACCCACAGGGTTAGGGCCCAGAGATGGGGCTTTATTCATTCCATAACAGACAAACGCTCTAGGAGCCTTTTTACAAGACATGCTGGTAGGTAGAGCCATCTGACCAATGAGCTAGAGTAAGACTAATGAGCTAGAATAATACTCTCCATCAGCTTTGCCTCTCCACAACTTCAACTTTACCTCCAGGAACACTTATCATTGAACAATACTACTAGGCAATTGTTTGTCACACATTTTTATATTTATATCAATCTATTAATTTTGGCTTTATTAGACTAAACATTCCTGAGTCTGAGGCCTGCAAACTTACTTACTGCAAAAAGAAGCTGTTAATGAGTTCATGGGCATTGGGAGGAATGCCTCTCGGTGAGCAACGAGATCCATTTGGGGCATTATTTCCCTTTTTGGCTCAAGAGCGGAGGCTCTCTAGAATGTAACTTCCTAAGCAAAGTGGTAAGCAAAACTGACTTTAGATGGCTGCATAAGGGCTAATTCCCCAGTCTCCCTGAACTTAAAGTGGCAGTGAAGTTCCCTAGGAGGCTGACTGACCGTTTGGGGTGTGAGAACTCTGTGGTGGGGAGATAGTTCATGACAACAATGTAGACAAACTGCTGTGCGTCCTCCATGACACTCAGGATGGACTGAAGGTCTTCGGTCCTCCCCGCGGCACAGAAGGATGGTGGGGAGCTCTGGGGAGGCAGGATATTGTTGTTAGCATGTGGGTAGTTATAAAGGGATAGTTCACGACACTACACGACACAGACATTATCAGCAGCAACATTTCTTTGCAAGAACTATCCCCACACATAGCGTTGGGGAGACATACTATAGTAAATACACTATAATAATATACATAATAATATCATAATATTAAATCACAGAATGGACCTATCGCTAAGCCACGCCCCCTTTGAAAACTCGGACAAACAAACAACGCTTCACTGGCATTGACTGACTGACCGACCGTGACTGAATGACATTCAATGACTTACAATGGCGGGAGTTGGCAAATTTCTGATTTCTGATTTACCACAGCAAGTAATAGACATGTTTTTTTGAAGATGACAAGAATATTTAGTCTCGAAGCTTTTCACCATCAGATATTAGCGAGTTGTTTGTCCGAGTTTTCTGCTTGTTGTGACTTTTGCTGTGATATGATTGGACAATTTCTATTCTGGTGCATCACGTGGCTTCGTGATAGATCCATTCCCTCAGGTCTTACAGATAGATAGACGCTGGAGGCCGTGCCGTTGAGTGGCAGCTGCATGGGCGTGTCCTTGTTGTAGGCGGTGGAGTAGCTGCTGGGCCAGGGGGAGGGGATACTGATGACGTCACTCTGGCCCAGATACCAGTAGGCCTCGAAGATCTTCCCCAGGTCTTCAGCCAAGCAGCTGCAGTTGTACACCACGGCTCCCAGCTCCTTCACCTGAGCAGGGACACAAGAGAAGACATACGTTTCCCAGTGTTTCAACCAACACTGATCTTTAGAGGTATTATTTTCAGAATCAATGGCTATATAAAGTCCTAAAAATGTATGTACCAATCCTAGATAGACCCAATTCCATTAAGTCTGTCCTGCTTGGGGGTGTCGTCCTTGGAGGCTCGGCCAACCAGCAGGGTTAGTTTGCGGTGACAGTAATCAGCCAGGTCCAGGACCGAGTCACCAGCTGCCTCACAGGAATCCTGTAACCACGGCACCACACACAAACTGTATTCAGTGGCATCCTATGATACACACGTGTGTTTGATACCATTCCTCATTCCGTACCATGCATTAGAATGAGCCCATCCTCCAATTTCTACCTCCACCGGCCAACCCTGCACCTCACTCATGGTTCGATTATAATTTACACAGTTAAAGTACACATATAAAATATACATAGAGCTTCACAATGATCTCGAGATGTAAAAAAAAAAAAAGCAAACTGCAAACATTGCTAGTGTTGTGCTGAGGCGTATGTAAACTACTGCTCACCTTATGATACATAACTGTTTCCAGAAGGTTTATGATTGAAACCTCGTGGCGAATCTGAATGTCAGACAATAGAGCAGAAGAAACAATGGAATGAACTGTCAGTATAACAACGACATCAGCATGTGAATTCACAGAATGTCAGTGGAGGTAGGAGGTGGTGCATTCCTTGCATTACACTGAGCCCCGTCCTCCGATTTCTACCTCCACCAGCCTCCACTGTAATATGATCACAACAGAGGTCAGACACGGTTTCTCCTCTCACCACAGAGGAAACGTGCTCTTCGGATCGAAGTCCCGAAGCTGACAAAGAATAGGAAACACTTTTTGTTTCCAAACCTCCACCAGAATCATCTCATGGACCAAGGTGGGGATCTGGGGAAGAGGGGAA
Organism: Nansenia antarctica; assembly: GCF_963989245.1. NCBI lineage: Eukaryota > Metazoa > Chordata > Actinopteri > Argentiniformes > Microstomatidae > Nansenia > Nansenia antarctica. Next base: position 55,329,400 of record NC_137690.1, on the reverse strand, counting down.
AAGGAGAATGAATTTTGTCAATGGAACCAGCCAGGGCAATGAGTGGTCTTATAATTGATCCTTCCTTCCTTTCTAGACTGAATGAAATCACTGATCTGATTATGACTCGATGGGTGAAGGCAATGCATGCTGTGCAAAGCGTGTTTAAACTAAACCCAATCCAAGCTAATTGATTATGTTACTTCAAGGGGGAGGAAGGAAGGAAGGACGCATCGTTAGAGTATTCGAACGGGCCCCATCATTGGAAGCACACTACTAGTGTTATTATCATTATTATACTTGAATTATTCCAATTGGAACAAGATCGCCTGACTGTCTTAAGACATTGATATTCTGTGTCTTAAGACACCTCAAGATGGCTCAGATGTCAATATGGCTCTTATGTCTTAAGTGAGTGCATGAGTGCATGTCTTCAGGTTAGGTCTTAAGACGACTTAAGACAATCTTGACAGACAAAATGTCTTATTTTGGTTAATTAAGACATCTTAAGACATCTCAAGAAGACAAGGTGATGGCTGGGTATGTGGCTCTAACAGAGAGACGTTGACCTCTCACCTTCCCGTGCGACACCAGGAGCTCCTTGATGAACTCGTCCTGCGTGAATGAAGCGTTTACTATCGCTTGCATGTTGAGCTTTTCGATATACTCGTGTTGTCTGAACCACAGTCTAACCACAGACACTCTAACCACATACACTCTAACCACAGACACTCTAACCACAGACACTTACCACAGACACTCTAACCACAGACACTCTAACCACAGACAGTCTAACCACAGACACACTCACCACAGACAGTCTAACCACAGGCACTCTAACCACATACACTCTAACCACAGACACTAACCACAGACACTAACCACAGACACTCTAACCACAGACACTCAAACCACAGACACTCAAACCACAGACACTCTAACCACAGACACTCTAACTACAGACACTCTAACTACAGACACTAACCACAGACACTCTAACCACAGACACTAACCACAGACACTCTAACCACAGACACTAACCACAGACACTCAAACCACAGACACTCAAACCACAGACAGTCTAACCACAGACACTAACCACAGACACACTAACCACAGACACTCTAACCACAGACACTCTAACAACAGACACTCTAACCACAGACAGTCTAACCACAGACACTCAAACAACAGACACTCTAACCACAGACACTCTAACCACAGACACTAACCACAGACACTCTTACCACAGACACTCAAACCACAGAAACTCAAACCACAGACACCCTAACCACAGACAGTCTAACCACAGACACTCTAACCACAGACACTCTAACCACAGACACTCAAACCACAGACACTCAAACCACAGACACTCAAACCACAGACACTCAAACAACAGACACACTAACCACAGACACTCTAACCACAGACACACTAACCACAGACACTAACCACAGACACTCTAACCACTCTAACCACAGACACTCTAACCACAGACACTCTAACCACAGACAGTCTAACCACAGACACGCTAACCACAGACACTCAAACCACAGCCACTCAAACCACAGACAGTCTAACCACAGACACTAACCACAGACACACTAACCACAGACACACTAACCACAGACACTCTAACCACAGACAGTCTAACCACAGACACTCTAACCACAGACACTCAAATCACAGACACTCTAACCACAGACACTCAAACCACAGACACTCAAACCACAGACAGTCTAACCACAGACACTCTTACCACAGACAGTCTAACCACAGACACACTTACCACAGACACTCTTACCACAGACACTCTAACAACAGACACACTTACCACAGACACTCTAACCACAGACACTCTAACCACAGACACTCTTACCACAGACAGTCTAACCACAGACACATTAACCACAGACACTCTAATCACAGACAGTCTAACCACAGACACTCTAACCACAGACACTCTAACCACAGACACTCTAACCACAGACACTCTAACCACAGACACTCTTACCACAGACACTCTAACCACAGACACTCTAACCACAGACACTCAAACCACAGACACTCTAACCACAGACACTCTAACCACAGACACTCAAACCACAGACACCCAAACATTAACATGAAGCTCATTAGTATGAAGCTAATTAACATACAGCTCATTAACATACAGCTCATTAACAAATAATTGTAAATAATTCATTAATAACATAACACACACAGACACACGTATACACACAGAGACATTAGCATGAAGCTCATTAACATACAGCTCATTAACATACAGTTCATTAACATACAGCTCATTAGCATGAAGCTCATTAGCATGAAGCTCATTAACATACAGCTCATTAACATACACACACAGACACAGACACACTGAGACACACACACGCAGCTCATTAACATACAGCTCATTAACATACAGCTCATTAGCATGAAGCTCATTAGCATGAAGCTAATTAGCATGAATCTCATTAACATACAGCTCATTAACATACAGTACTGCTGCTGTACTACTGCAGGTCACACACACAACCCACTTTGACGTAAGCCACTCCCCCTAACTGTCTAAAGGCCGGTTTAGGCTTCTGCGTCGAATTTACGTGCGTAGCTTACGTAACTTCTTACGTAGGTCTCGCAATTTACACTTCTGCGTAGGCCGCGCTGCAATTACACCGTCACATCGCTAGGTGGCAGTGTGTTTTCAGCCCCTGTGCTGTGCCTCTTCCAGTTAGGAACTCAACAGAGCTCAAAGCTCTAAGCGGCATAATAGCGATCTTTTTGTTGTTATGTTGTTGTAAATAAAAGTTCTATGATGCATTGAAATGACATTAAACTAAGATAATACGATGGTTATCATAATTTTTCAAATATTTATTAATAAGTAATTACAGAAAAGGTGAATGACATTCTGTCATGACTTCCGCATTTTGGGCGACGAGAGAGTCGGAATCTTGTCTGAATCATGTGCTACCAAGCAAACCAATCACAGAGCTTACGGTTACGTGCGCTCTGACGCGTGGTTAGATTTTTTGAGAGGAGCGCGTCAAGGCTACGCAAGGGCACGTGGGACTACGTAAGCTTACGCGTAGCCTACGGCGTCGACTTTACGCAGAAGCCTAAACCGGCCTTAAGCCACTCCCACTTTGACGTAAGCCACTCCCCCTAACTGTCTAAGCCACACCCACTTTGATACAAGCTCCACCCACTTTGATACAAGCCACTCCCCCTAAGTGTCTAAGCCCCTCCCACATTGACGTAAGCCACTCCCCCTAACTGTCTAAGCCCCTCCCACATTGACATAAGCCACTCCCCCTAACTGTCTAAGCCACACCCACTTTGATACAGGCCTCTCCCACTTTGATACAAGCCACTCCCCCTAAGTGTCTAAGCCACGCCCACTTCGATACAGGCCACTCCCACTTTGATACAAGCCACTCCCCCTAAGTGTCTAAGCCACACCCACTTCGATACAGGCCACTCCCATTTTGATACACGCCACACCCACTTTGATACAGGCCACACCCACATTGATACAAGCACCTCCCACTTTGATACAAGCCACTCCCCCTAACTGTCTAAGCCCCTCCCACATTGACATAAGCCACTCCCCATTACTGTCTAAGCCCCTCCCACATTGACGTAAGCCACTCCCCCTAACTGTCTAAGCCACTCCCACTTTGATACAGGCCACTCCCACTTTGATACAGGCCACACCCACTTTGATACAGGCCTTTCCCCCCTAACTGTCTAAGCCACTCCCACTTTGATACAGACCACACCCATTTTGATACAGGCCACTCCCCCTAACTGTCTAAGCCCCTCCCACATTGAAGTAAGCCACTCCCCCTAACTGTCTAAGCCACTCCCACTTTGATACAGGCCACTCCCACTTTGATACAGGCCACACCCACTTTGATACAGGCCACTCCCCCTAACTGTCTAAGCCACTCCTACTTTGATACAGGCCACACCCGCTTTGGTACAGGCCACTCCCCCTAACTGTCGAAGCCACACCCACTTTGATACAAGCTCCACCCACTTTGATACAAGCCACTCCCCCTAAGTGTCTAAGCCACACCCACTTTGAAACAGGCCACTCCCCCTAACGGTCTAAGTCACGCCCACTTTGATACAAGCCCCACCCACTTTGATACAAGCCACTCCCCCTAACTGTCTAAGCCCCTCCCACATTGACGTAAGCCACTCCCCCCTAACTGTCTAAGCCCCTCCCACATTGATGTAAGCCACTCCCCCTAACGGTCTAAGCCCCTCCCACATTGACGTAAGCCACTCCCCCTAACTGTCTAAGCCACTCCCACTTTGATACAGGCCACTCCCCCGAAGTGTCTAAGCCACTCCCACATTGCTACAGGCCACACCCACATTGATACAGGCCACTCCCCCTAAGTGTCTAAGCCACACCCACTTTGATACAGGCCACTCCCCCTTAGTGTCTAAGCCACACCCACTTTGATACAGGCCACTCCTACTTTGATACAAGCCACTCCCCCTAACTGTCTAAGCCCCTCCCACATTGACGTAAGCCACTCCTCCTAACTGTCTAAGCCCCTCCCACATTGACATAAGCCACCCCCCCTAACTGTCTAAGCCACTCACACTTTGATACAGGCCACTCCCACTTTGATACAGGCCACACCCACTTTGATACAGGCCACTCCCACTTTGATACAAACCACTCCCCCTAACTGTCTAAGCCACTCCCCCTAACTGTCTAAGCCACACCCACTTTGATACAGGCCACTCCCACTTTGGTACAAGCCACTCCCCCTAAGTGTCTAAGCCACACCCACTTCGATACAGGCCACTCCCACTTTGATACACGCCACACCCACTTTGATACAGGCCACACCCACATTGATACAAGCACCTCCCACTTTGATACAAGCCACTCCCCCTAACTGTCTAAGCCCCTCCCACATTGATGTAAGCCACTCCCCCTAACTGTCTAAGCCACACCCACTTTGATACAGGCCACTCCCACTTTCATACAGTCCACTCCCACTTTGATACAGGCCACACCCACATTGATACAAGCACCTCCCACTTTGATACAAGCCACTCCCCCTAACTGTCTAAGCCCCTCCCACATTGACGTAAGCCACTCCTCCTAACTGTCTAAGCCCCTCCCACATTGACGTAAGCCACCCCCCTAACTGTCTAAGCCACTCCCACTTTGATACAGGCCACTCCCACTTTGATACAGGCCACACCCACTTTGATACAGGCCACTCCCACTTTGATACAAACCACTCCCCCTAACTGTCTAAGCCACTCCCCCTAACTGTCTAAGCCACACCCACTTTGATACAAGCACCACCCACTTTGATACAAGTCACTCCCCCTAAGTGTCTAAGCCCCTCCCACATTGACATAAGCCACTCCCCCTAACTGTCTAAGCCACTCCCACATCAAGACAAGCCACTCCCACTCACACAGATATACACACACACACTCACACAGGTACTCACTCACTCACACACACACACACACACATACACACACACACACAGCCCAGTAGACACACACACACTGAGCTGGGCAGTAACAGAGAAGCAGGCCTGGTTCAGAGAGACACAGTGACTCCTGTCCATATCCCCATCCACTAGTAAGCATTCCCCATAGACTCCCACATATCCCCCTAGACTGGTATGCATTCCACATAGAGGAGCCAGTAGACACAGACACACACACACTGAGCTGGGCAGTAACAGAGAAGCAGGCCTGCTAGCATACAGCATCCCACTGAAGCAGAAGGCCTTGTACACCAGCAGTCTTTACTCGTTGCATGCAGTAGCTCACAGGACAGCAGATGGCTGAATAACTGGTAATGTACACACACACACACACACACACACACACACACACATCCAGTCACACACGCACACAGACACGTCCAGCAGGTCTGATATTGGTCCGGCTGGACTCGCCTCGAAGAGTAGATGTCGAAAAATATGTATTGTGTGGGGAAAAGGTGAATGAAAAAATCGAAGAAAAATAAGCCCCGCCCCCTTTTTTAAGCCCCGCCCCCTTTCCCCCTTCCCCATAGACTCCCATTAATTTTGGCCTTACCTGTTCTCCGGTTCTCCTTGGGGTCCCACACTTAAGCTCTCCCCGAGATGCAAGCCCCTTCCTGGGCTCGCAGCGAGGAAGAGCCCCTCCGCGATCCTGGAAGTATTGATAATTGGTACCCTAACGACATTTTTGGTTGAAATTGAAAATGTGGAAACTGACTGTTCCACCTGGGACTTGAACCCAGGTCTCCCCGCTTAACAGCCGGGAGACTTAACACACTGACCCACCGTGCAGGTCATGAAAGGTCATTGCCAGATACAGAGGATAATGATATTCTTCTGTGCAGGTTGAATGAGCTGTCTGTGTCCTATCTGATCATGTGTAGAATCCACAGTCTCTCTGTGTGTGACTCTGTCTGCCTGTGTGTGACACAAAAAAACTAAAAACTAAAAAAACACTGGGTTACAGGGGATTTGAACCCAGGCCTCCCGGTCTAATAGACAGGAGACTTAACACACTGAGCCACTGTGACAGAGCTGGGAGACGGAAAAAAAAATCACGTCACCTACTTGAAGAAATTCAGTCCCACATCTGTTCACAAGGCTCTGATCAGTGTAGAATCTCTGTCCTCTGTCTCTCTGTCCTATCTGATCATGTGTATCATCATGTAGTCATGTAGTCATGTAATCATATCTGATATAATCAATCACACTGTCATACAGGCAGCAGCAGCAGCAGACACAGTCTAGAAAAGGTCAATAGGTCATTGGATTTGAACCCTGGCCTTCAGCGTTAAAAAGACAGACTGAGACTTAAGACTGAGCTACCCGGGCAGTCCTGAGAAAAAAAGACTCATCTACTTCAAGACATTTCACATGATTTCATTTCACATCTCACCATCATAGTGAAGTAGCTACATCAGGTGCATCACCGTTACGCAGCTCTCCCTGACATGATGTTACAGGCCACTAGGGAGAGTGCTGCTGCTGCTGCTGCTGCTGCTGCAGCCTATGATCAGTCCACTCTGCTAGTAGGTGTGTCAAACAACATTAACATACATGGGTGTGGTGGAAGCACTTATTGACAACTGTACCAAAAGGGTACCTTCTTTTAAAGAAAAGGATTTATTGCTTTAGTGAAAAGTACATTTACAAGTGGTTACAAATATTCAGACAACATTCATATAACATTGACTACACAACTAGCATAGGTAAAGGCTATTTACTATATTAAACCATTTCTAGTAACACAATATTATATGAATGAATGAATGAATGAATGAATGAATGAATGAATGAATGAATGAATGAATGAATGAATGAATGAATGAATGAATGAATGAATGAATGAATGAATGAATGAATGAATGAATGGTCTTTATTGTCATTGATATAGTACAGGTACCAAACAACGAAGTTTGGGAGGGGGGGCTCCCCTGGTGCTAGGAAAGAAAACTAAAAACAAGAAGGGAAAAGAGCTGGTTTACATAAATAAAGGCTATGTACACTGTCCACTATACTATACTATACAAATAAACACTGTGCTGTACTCTATGCTATGCTATACCTATTCTAACATTTCCTATCTCTGAACCTTATGTACCCGAGGGTTGTCATATTGCACATAGTGTTATTGCACATTCATTTAAAGTGTCGCAGTTTGCAGGTTTGAAATGTTCACAGTTGTGTTTCAGTATTGCACTTGATTACAATCTAGTAGCTGCCATCAAATGTCTAGATTGTCCAGGGCCTAGAACCTAGGTATTTGCTGTGTTCAGGGCCTAAATGGCCCTGGGGTAGAAGCTGAGCTTCAGTCTGTATATCACACTAGTCAAACAAAAAACAACCACTACTTGTCTCTCTCTCTCTTGCTACACATTAAGACAAACACACATTAAGTAGGAGATGATGATGATGATGATGATGATGATGATGATGTTCTTCTGGGATGGGGGGGAACCACATCACACCACTTCACCTAGGGGGAGACAGACAGAAGCAAAACAAAAACAGGGGGGTTAACCAGGGGGGTTAACCAGTTTTTTTAAAATCTTCACACTTCACATGCTTTGGCAATGTAAATGTATGTTTCCCATGCCAATAAAGCCCTTTGAAATTGAAATTGAATTGAGAGACAGAGAGAGAGACAGAGAGAGAGAGAGAGACAGAGAGAGAGAGAGACAGACAGACAGAGAGAGAGAGAGAGAGACAGAGAGAGAGAGAGAGAGGGAGAGAGAGACAGAGACAGAGAGAGAGAGAGAGAGAGAGAGAGAGACAGAGAGAGAGAGGGAGAGGGAGAGAGAGAGAGAGAGGGAGACACTGCTCTTGGTCCAGCTGATCCATACAGGGTAACTTGTAACATGGCTTTAACTCGTAGACGATGTCTGTGTTTTGAAACTGTGTAGCATAGAAGGTGTAGCATACTGTTCCCCTTAGCTTACTTTGTTTAACTCTGAACTTTCTTTTGAAGAAATCAAACGGTATGCTATATGTTGCTGCAGAAATGTTTGATGATGGTCAGTGTTATTTTTCCTGCAGGCTGTGCTCTGAAAGAGGACTTCAGGCTCTACGCACCCTGTTTGACAATGTTCACTTCAAAGGCAAAGGACATGAGGTAATCTGAACTGTCGTCAGGTCCTGTAGGGATAGGCTATTATTTATCATAAAGGAATCAAATTAATGATCCATGACGTCTAAATGTTTTGTTATATTTATTTTGTTGTAAGCTCAAAAATCTGTGTGTGTGTGTGTGCGTGTGTGTGTGTGTGTGTGTGTGTGTGTGTGTGTGTGTGTGTGTGTGTGTGTGTGTGTGTGTGTGTGTGTGTGTGTGTTTGTGCGCATGTCCGTCCATCCGTGTCCAGACTGAGAATCTGAAAGTGTTGATGCAGACTATGGAGAATTGGGCTCACAGACTGTACCCCAAACTGCAGTTTGATGACTTCATAGGCAAACTAGAGACATTAGGCGGCAAAAAAGAAGTGCAGGTGAGAAAAACAAAGGAAAACCTCCCCCATATGATCCTCAATGGCTTTAGTGTGTTTAAAAAACATGTGTGAAACCTTAATTCTTGCTTTATTTCCATCAGACTTGTCTCAAGCGAATACGATTGGACATGCCGTTGACACATGACGATTTCATAGGCAAAGACGGTAAGATACAAATGTCACTATCCAGGGCATCTTTACAGTAATACACCAAACACTAGGTGGAAAACAATGGAAGTGTCTTTTTGAAGTAACAACGGGTATGATAATGTTATTACTACAGAAGAGCCTTGACTTGTCATGTTCCTAAACAAACGTAGTGATTCACAGGCTGAGTGACTTTCTCAATTCATCCAGGTGAGGAGGGGGAGGAAGCAGTACGGAGAGAAGACCCAGACCCAGACCCGTTCGGAGATGGAGGTTTCGCTGACGAACCCCCAAGACTGATCCACTCCACCCCAGCCCCCGCCCCCGCTCCCACGGCCCTCCCCTCCCTGACCGAGGAGCAGCAGAGACGTATGGAGCTGAACAAACAGTTGGCCCTGGTGAGAAGACTGGCGCGTATGCAACAGCACACAGGTCAGTCACCCAACCACACCCAGAAGGACATTTTGACAGGGTAGAAAATGTATTTGTAGTTCGAAACAGTAAAAAAATAAATAAAAAACACCAGTGGGTTATTTTCCTGAAAGCTGTTGTACCTTTAAAATCATCTTGGGTTCATGTGGGCAGCGGGCTACAGGGAACTCATCCAATATCTCAATTCCTCTGCCGACACTTGATTGACTTTGCCATACCCGATATAGAGATTGAATTGCAGACATTTAACCAAATGACCTCAGTTGGAAAGGGTATGTTGAGGAATACAGTTATGCATTGGTTAATCTTAATTAATTATTTATGAATTAATTAATTAATTGGGGCGGCGGTAGCCTAGAGGTTAGAGAGGCCGGCTAGCACTCGGAAGGCCGCTGGTTCGATGCCCACCTCAGGAGGGAGCTTGCATGTGCCGTTGAGCAAGGCACTTAACCCCTAATTGCTCCAGGGGCGCCAAATATGGCTGACTCTGTGCCTAGAGCAATAATACCAAATTCCAACAATTGACTGACAAGTTGATTGCATGGCAATAAATCAGTAAAAAAATAAAATAAACAAGATCTCCCTCCCTCCTCAGAGGCCTCCCAGACCGCGACTCTGAGTCAGTCAGCTGAGGAACCCTCCACCAGCTCCTCATCACACTTCTCCAGTCAGAGGAACCATCAAGAAGACAATGTTGATGATGATGATGATGATTTGGACCGCAGCCCAAAGAACAGACCCCTAGACAAAGGCTCTCTGCTGGAGTCAGACTCCCCAGTGTGTGAGAGGAGAGACACCAGCAACAACCCTATTCCTGAACTGAGCAACAGCCAGGAACACAGCGACTGACACACACACACACACACACACACACACACACACACACACACACACACTCACACACATACACACACACACCATCAAGGTACCTTGAGAGGACTACCAACCAAGCTACGGATGTTTTTTCCTGTTCTACAAAAATGCCATGATGAAAGCCAAACACCATGTTGGATTGAAGAGTTGATATACTGTTTGTTTTGACAATTCACTTGAAGGGGCCTTAATGATGTTTCCTCAAACCATGTTTGTCCTTATGTGTAAGGATGCTGTTGCGCAAAGAGCTAACTTTGATTATGCTTTTTCATGTGTTTCTTTTTTTCTTCTTTTTTTTTCCATCAAACATTTCTTGTTGTCAATAAAAGTATTTAAAAAATCCTTTCAAAAAAATCTGGGTCTATTGCTCTGTCACCTAGCATTTTGGAGTTTAGCTTGCAACGTCGCGAGCGTGTTAGCGACTAAATTACAGTAACTTCCTCTTATACGTTTTGGTAACGGCCCTGGTAACAATCTATGCCACTTGCAAAGAAGATAAGGGTTAGTTCAACCTTATGTTGCGGTGTTTGCTCAATTTGATGTTTGACACTGGTCAGAGTAGATCCAGTTCACATTGGGAAGGATCAATGCTTTGGTAGGTAGCCTAGAGGTTAGAGAGGCTGGCTAGCAGTTGGCTGGCTAGTTTGATACCTGCCTCAGGAGGGAGCTTGCATGTGGCCTTGAGCAAGGCACTTAACCCCTAATTGCTCTAGGGGTGCCGAATATGGGTGACTCTGTGCCTAGAGCAAAAATACCAAATTCCAACAATTGACTGACAAGTTGATTGCAGGGCAAATAAATCAGTAAAAAAAAAAAGCAAAGCTCTTCATAGCACATTTCAATGTAGTACACCTCCAACATACCTGTCTAAACTCAGAGAGCAAATGACACTATGGAAAGATAAAAGGTAAAACACACAAGTCCATCTGATTTAAGGAATGAATGAGAGAAGCGGTGGGAATGCTTTTTATTTTATTTGATATGCCGAGAAGTTTTGGGAATTTTTTTAGTTATTTTTTTTTTAATAATCGGTATCCTCAGAGCCCCAGGTACTCCTTTGGGGATAATAGCCTGTGAACAGGGTTCGAGTTATGTGGGAGCCAATGGGAGCTGAGCTCCCATAGAGATGGTCTGAGGCTCTCTGAGCTCCCATGAAGGCAGTAAAATCAAAAATATGTGGGGGTCGCTAATAATACATTACCACAACTATTATTTGATCAAAATGTCAATGTAATGAATATTATTTAATTTATATTATAAATATTGTAAAATAAACACGTTTTCCAAAAGAACTACGCGCACCATTAATCTCCTGTGAATGACAGTATGCCTTTGACTGCCTGCACTTCACCACCAAGACACCATGGGGCGCAGTAGAATATTGTGCAACAGCAAAAGGTTGATTAATCAGCTGTGCGGTAAACCGTTGGAACACACAGTGCACAGCTGATTAATCAATTAAACCAATAGAGTGAGACACCAGTTGCCTTTCAGGAAGTAGTGAGATCGTGCACCTAGCCTATTATTGAGAAGCAAACATTCATTCATTAGCTATACAGGAGTATATACATACAGTAGTAGCTACCATGCTGCCCAAAAAAAGGCCACTGCTGCCGACCGGGTCATCAAGCCTAGAACATTTCGGGTTTTTATCAAAGACAAATTTGACCCTCTCCCGTTCATCCAATCTTGGATAAAGAAAGGACATCGGACGTCAGCATCATGGGTTCCAGGACCGCGACCGCAGCCTACTGAAAACAGACCACTTTGGTCTATCTTGTCTCCGTAAAGGTAAGGTGGCTTTTACTTTTTACTAACCTAGTGTACTAACCTAATGTATTTTTCGCTCCTTCTGTATAGCAAAAATAACACAATTATTGGCCGAGATACATGTGTGACTATCGCTTTTATAGCTGTTGTTTCATGTGGGGCTGTTGATGTGGTGAAATGAGTAGCCTGCAGCTGTAGCGTCAGGATATGTTGGGATTTGAGGATGAGGATGATGTTTCGGTACCGGTACCGTTTTTAAAGTATCGATTTGTCACCGGTATCGAATAAAACCCAAACTGTACCCAACCCTAACTATATGTTTACATGCCAACTAATTAGCTAATTCATTTCTGTCATTTAGAGCTGAGGGGAGCAACAGAGAGACGGACAACAGGACAGTAACAGAGAGACAGACAACAGGACAGTAACAGAGAGACAACGGGAGAGGAGAGCAATAGAGACAGAACTGAATGCACTGAACTTTTTTTTAATTCTTTGCATTATTAACACTGTTGTGTTATTGTGTTATTAAAGTGTTTAAGTGTTTTATGGTAAAGCATTATGAGTGGTGTGTGTGTGCAGGGTGCTCGTGAGTTGTATATTTTGGGGAGGGGGGAGGCTTGTGTATGGGGGCGGGGGGTCCTCACACAAAGGAGTAGCCTAGGGCCACTGACCACCTTAATCCGCTACTGCCTATAGCTAATTAAAACTTGTAAGTCCCATCGCTGTGTGGGCATGATTCGCGCGTGCATGAGAACATTTCGCACTGTTATTTTGGAGACCCCCACAGAGTTCAGCTTATAACTCGAACCCTGCCTGTGAACCTTGTTGTTTTTATCGTTACAGTTTATTTGAGGACTACAATAAAAAGGGTAACAGTTTGTGAAGATTGTGTCCTTGTTTATTTTTCGTTTGTTGTTGAATGAGAGAGTGAAAAGACTCGGGAGGCAAATGAGGTTGGTTTGAAGGAGGTGGAGAGAAAAATAATGTAATACTTTACTTATTAGTGCCGTTACAGTCATTGTGGTGGTGACCTCATATATGCAGGGGGGCAAACTTGTCACATTTCTGCTAAATTAGCAGTTTTTACTTCAAAATAGGTCATCCACGTGAATCGTGTAGATTTGCAAAAAATATATTTGGTGGGGGGGGGGGGGGTCTACGTCTCATCCAAGTCACATGATGACTATTCTTCTAACTAATCTTCCTGTCTGCTAAACTCCGCTGCTGTTGAAATAACTTTTAGCTTCATGCAGCTAGGTACAATTCTAGACAGTGTGGAGGACACAGTCACAGTAAACAACCTGTTTTCAACATAATTATGTGGGTGTTAAGGTTAGGACCGCCGGTGAGACCACCATCAGTGCTAGCGCTATCCATCTACCACCGCTAGTGCTCAAAAAGTGGCACCTTTTTGGGCCATCACCAGTTTGCACCCCTGAGCTACCTGAAGAGCACTTTGGAGTGAACTTGCCTGCCCTCTCTGCCTGCACTGCCCTGCCCTGCCTGCCCTCTCTACCTGCCTGCCCTGCTTGCTGACCCTCCTGATCTGCCTGCTTCACTATAGAAGCTCTGCCCCTATTCCCCGGAGTCAATAAATACACCCAGCTTTGGGTTTTACTCTCCATCTGCCTCTTGTGTTCTGCACTAGTCTATCTTGTTTTTTCCATCCACTCTTGTTCTTGTGTCCGTTCCTCGCTTCTGTCTTGTCTGGGACTTTAAGCTGTTTGCTTCATAATTAATTAATTAATTATAATTTGTTATTGTAATTTAATTTAATTTTTAATTAATTAATTAATGCTTCATAGCAGTCCCACACCACATCCACTCTGTCAACACTTTCCAAGTAAGGTGCAACAACTGAAATACCTACATTCATAGCCTAATAGACAATTCTGGACTTAGAGAACTATAGTAAATAAATTATTATATGAAATATATTATGAAAATTGAATATGCATATTCTCAGATATTGCGATTTCATTTGAATCATTCTCAGTCACAACGTCACTGATTTCACCACTAACTATTCACCAGAACATTTTATGATGTTGTATATGGTATCATTGTAATCCTTGACCTTCAAAACATGGGGGTAGACATCACCTGTTCTGTGTTATCATGTTTGGTTGAGGAGATATGAAGCACAATGCGGCTTTGGCGGAAAGGAAAATGCCCACCATGGCCACTAGGAGGAGTTTATGCGAGGGCTCCACGTCTGAAAATGTTCAGGACAACAAACTGTACAAGTGTACCAAGTTTGGTGCTTTTATGAAAAAGTGAACTATTTTTTCACATATTAACCGGACTATACCAACTAGTGGACATAATTAGATTGGAGCAAATCGCATGTGACGAGATTATGAAAAGGGGAGGGAGCTGTCTCCCGAAATGTCCATGGTCGTAGTGATTACTGCGCTATTACACTACCAAAATATAGTTCTCTCTCCTACCCAACTGTATAGCCTAGTAAGCCTACTATACAAAGAGTATATGTACAGTGTATAGTAAGACATTTGTTTTACTTCCTTTGAGTCGAAAATAATGCCCGTGTATTGAATAAATAAAATATTTATAGAATTCAGTATTCTGTGAACCAATGAATGACAGGAGAATTGTATGACGTGCGCAGTGATACACAGGGTGATGCGCCCTATAAATCACCTGACACAGTTCGTCTCGCAGACAATTGAGAGTTGAAAGAAGTCAAGTCACCATGTAAGTACATCTAAGGCGTTCTGTTAGAAAATAGAGCTAGCTACACGATGTTTATGACCTTACATGCTGCCAGATAATCACTGTCAAAGTAATTAAAGAATATAAGCTTTTAATTGAGAAACCACACGAGATGGTTTCAAGTCCAGTTGTGATTTTAGCGAGCTAGTTTAGACAGGCCGCCTGTTCTAACGCAATGTTTAAATGTTCAATAATATTAGCCAGTTAGTAATTAATACATCTAAAGCAATGAATTTTAACTGTAGACTACAGAAGCAACGATGACTCCATTACATTAGCTAATTTATGAACTACAAAGTGGTTGTTAGTTAGCTAGCTACGTCTGGTCTCTTGCCTCGTGCAGCAGCACTTTGCGCCAGTATGTGGTCGCGACATGTGCTCGTGACTGTCTTTAACTGTGTTCAAATGTACACGTGGTAGTCATGTCAAACTTTGCTATGTTAAAATTGTAGAATGAGAAGTTTAATCTGTATGTTTCTTCCAGTTCCACTCCAGTGTTACCGTAATCCAAAACCTAAAATGACGGGTCGAGCCAGAGCAAGGTCGAGGGGTCTTGCACGCGGTCAAGAGACTGGGCCACCAGGGGCGATGTCGGTGAGTTCATTAAGAATCCTTATACACATCAATTACCAACATATTGTAGGAATTAATTCTGCCCACAGGATTTCGCAGTTACGCATGGCTGTACCAACATGGCTGTATGAATTGAGGCTACTGTAGGGTCTTGATGGTCAAATCTTATGTAAATGTATACATTTAAATGTGTGATGTGAGAACCCCTGATCTTGGAGAGAGCAACAGCAAGACACAATAATTTGGGCAAGGGTGATCACAAAATGTCAGAGGTTTTCCGGTATGAAGATTTTATAAATTGTGTAGTGTATCCTCGATATAAATATAATAGGATGAGAATGGATCAGGCTAAATAATCCTATGATGGCATCTCTGCCAGAAGACAACAAATGTAATGCTGAATTTATAAGGTCACTATTGTATTCTGTCACTGTAATAGTTTTTAGGCATATCATTAATTCAGTTCTGACTTTATTTGAATGCTCTTGCACTGCTAATTGAGTGGTTAAGATTACTTCACTTACCTTTATGAGTTTTCACAGTCATTTTGTGGAGTGTTGTTGATATGAAACATGAGTTATTATAGGAACTGGTAAGGGCTTTCAATAAAGTATTTTTTATTACATTTTAATGTTTTTTCTTAAAGGCTCCCCCTCAGGAGGAAGCACGGCCAGTTCACTCCACTTCTGAGGGTCAACTTGTGGGTCGTGGAAGACAGAACATTGCCCCGGGACTTGTGTCCTCAGAAGGTGCTGTGTTCTATGGTCATTTAAAGTAGCTAATGCATATTAGGGGTGCAACGGTTCTCTGTTTATATTGAACTGTATGGTTCGCCATCCACGGTTCAATATGCACCAGTGAATTTTCAGTGTATGATGCGTTCCATTGAGTTGGAGGTCGAGTTTGTCTGGAACGCAGTTGCTTCTGTAACTTGTTCAAATGTTTGTTCATGGCGAGCGGATTTGAGAGTTGAGGGAACGAAAACAGTGAACAGAAACGTTACTGCAAGCATTGATTAATCATGTCTTTCTGCGCATATGGTCTACCTGTCAAGCCTTAAGTGCACTTTTACTTTTAATTCTTCCTCTCCTATACCAGTAGTCAAGCCTAACATTTTACATTTGAAATGTGTTCAATCAATGTGTTTAATGTGAAATGAGAGTGAGTGAAACTGCATTATTTCTCTGCCCTTTGTTTCCACAGATCTTCTTAAGATATCTTCAGGCTTTCAGCAGGTGAAGATCGGAGAGAGGGGTGGACGCCGTGGTGATTTCCATGATGTAGGAATCAACACCAGGCAGGCCATGGAGCATGTCAAGGAATCCAAGACTGGTGTGTTAGCCAGCCATTACATGGTCACAATTATAGTGTAGTTTTAGAATAATGAACAACATGATAAATCCATGTATGAAATCCTCATTAAACCCATTGCAGAAGAATGTCATTGTTCTGTTTTCTGTAATATAATGCTGTCATCTGTGATATGTCTTCAGGGTCCTCTGGCTCTCCTATTCAACTGAAAGCCAACTTCTTCCGCATCCTTTCCCGCCCTCAGTGGGTGCTTTACCAGTACCATGTGGACTACAAGCCCCCCATAGAGTCCCGCCGCCTGCGTTCTGCCCTCTTGTATCATCATAACGAGACGCTAGGCTCAGCCCGCACCTTTGATGGAGCCCTCCTCTTCCTGCCTCACAGACTTGAGAACCGGGTACAGTACACGAGAGGGTTCGGTTCTTCTGATGGCTCTATCACTCGGATTTGTGATAGACTAAGATCATAATTTACCAAACGGCATGTAAGAACTTGTCAAAGTAGTTAACTGTTAATTGTTGGAGCAAGAGTGAAAAACATACTAACTACAGTATGATCTAGTTTAGTTTAGTTTAGTTTATTAGTTTATTATATCGAGGACAATCCAAATACATGAACCATATAAAATACAGTAAAAAAGGCAGCGTTAGCCTAGTCGGCTAATTTTCAGCTGAAGTCCCCGGCCAGTTGCAACATGGCATCCTGAAAAGTAACGTCATTAGTTAAAATAAAACATTTAAATATTCTAAGAACACGTGGCTGAGACAAGGTACCCCAACATCACACTTGACAAAAAAAACACGTAAGCAAGCTGAGGTGATTGAAGGGGCTACAACAAACATCACATACACACTTATGGGGGCAGCGACATTTCAAGCACATAGAAGCCACAGGACAATTACAGGCCACCAGTGATGCCGGTAACGCGATACTAAGTAACGCGATACTCTAATCTGAATACTTTTCCCAGTAACGAGTATTCTAACGCGATACTATTTCCAAATCAGTAATCGGATTAAAGTTACTTATTCAAGTGGCTGTGCGTTACTATTGCGTTACTACCTCATAACTTAGGCTAAATGCAGTATTTCTTTGTAATGTTCGATAGTAAACAAACATTTCTCGCGTCTTGGGGAGTGACGTCAGTGCCCACGTTTTCAACACGAGGTTACTATGGAAGGCCATGCCCGCAAAAAACGGCTCTCGACTATCGCGAGATTGCAGCAGAATCGCTCACGTGTATCACCACGCTGATTGCACAGTGTAAACAGAAGCGTAGCCTACACAATGGAGCGAGAACAGAGATATGCGTTAAATAGCTGGAAATATAAGGATTATTTTGAGTTTGTGTCAGCAAAGGATGACAAGAACATAAATGTTGATCATTGATAAACTAAATTGATAAGACTCACCCAGTTTAGGATTAGGATTATATTAGGATCATATCTGAATGGTCAGGGTAGGTTTTAGGTTTTGTGAAACCACTCCTTGCTAGTTACTGTTAAATAAAGATTATATTTATTTTATTGTTTAAAAACAAGTATTTATGTTGGGTGAGGCAAAGAAAGACTCTTTATTTTGTTGTTTTAAGTTATTGTTTAAAGTTTAATTATGTAATTTAAGTTACTGTTAAAATAAAGTGAGTTTTGGCAAAACCAGTTTTCATTTTTATGTTGCGGGGGGGGGGGGGGGGTCGGGTGCCTAGGCAGCTGCCAATAGTAACTAAAAAAGTAACTAGTAATCTAACTTAGTTACTTTTAAAATCAAGTAATCAGTAAAGTAACTAGATTACTTTTTAAAGGAGTAATCAGTAATCAGTAATCAGAATACTTTTTCAAAGTAACTGTGGCAACACTGCAGGCCACACAACATCTAATGGATCAGCTCCCACATGCTGTTTTGAGAAGCATGTTCTAATTGTAATTCATTGAGAAACCTTGACACAGAGCTTCCATTGTATTTTGTAGGAAACTGTACTTCAGTCTCGGACCAACCATGGAGAGGATGTCCAGATCACGATCACTCTGACCAATGAGCTGCCACCCACCTCTCCAGTGTGCCTGCAGTTCTACAACATCATCTTCAGAAGGTCAGAGCACCCAGTGAAAGGTTATGGTTGTGTTGACCTATAATAAGACACAAACTCACGTTTCTTTGCTCGGCTGCCCTCGGACAGGCGGTTCAGGACCATGTTCGCAAGGACAAACAGACTGAAGCTCAGCTTCTACCCCAGGGCCATTCAGGCCCTGAACACAGCAAAGACCTAGGTTCTAGGCCCTGGACAATCTAGACAATTTGATGGCAGCTACTAGATTGAAATCAAGTGCAATACTGAAACACAACTGTGAACATTTCAAACCTGCAAACTGCGACACTTTAAATGAATGTGCAATAACACTATGTGCAATATGACAACCCTCGGGTACATAAGGTTCAGAGATAGGAAATGTTAGAATAGGTATAGCATAGCATAGAGTACAGCACAGTGTTTTAATTTGTATAGTATAGTATAGTGGATAGTGTACATAGCCTTTATTTATGTAAACCAGCTCTTTTCCCTTCTTGTTTTTAGTTTTTTTCCTAGCACCAGGGGAGCCCCCCCTCCCAAATTTCGTTGTTTGGTACCTGTACTATATCAATGACAATAAAGACCATTCATTCATTCATTCATTCTCTGTCGGTCTCTATTCCGTCATTGTCTGTAAAAATGTTTTTCTCTGTTTGTTCTAGGGTGCTGCGGATACTAAACATGCAACAAATTGGACGCCATTACTACGACCCAAATGAACCACTCAATATCCCACAGCACAGGTCTGTGCCTTACCTGTCTCGGCAGTGGTTTTACCCATAAAGACAAAAGAGACAGAATAAAGATGTTGTTGTGTCCTTCATTGTGTGGCATGTTGTATGCATGTGCTCTTCAGACTGACCATCTGGCCTGGCTTCACCACCACCATCCTGCAGTATGAGTCGGGCATCATGCTAAGTATGGATGTGAGCCACAAGGTGCTGCGCAGTGAAACAGTGCTCGCTTTCATGGGCAATCTCAAGCAGCAGTGTGGGGACCAGCGCTTCATGGAGGCCTGCACCAAGGAGCTGGTGGGCCAAATTGTCCTCACCAAGTAAGACCCACCACTAGATGAACGCAGAGATACAACTGTTGTTTCTCTACGGTAACGCTTTACAGTAATGCAGAGTAGGTACTAAGCACTAAGCTCTACTTAGATGTGTGCATATTCATATTTATTTATTTTTTTTAAACTAAATGTTTATTCAACCTTATAATAACCACTTTTACATTGTTGCAAAGAAACATTCACATTTATAACAACCAACTGTCTATGGGAATTTTTTCTCTCAGGTACAATAACAAGACCTACAGGATTGATGATATCGCATGGGACCACACTCCTACTAACACATTCAAGAGAGGGGACTCTGACATCTCCTTCAAAGAATACTACAAAACTGTAGGTGTTGTCTCATTAACTTAAACTATCAGACCATATCACTGACCATGTGTCACAGTAACCACTGAACTCATTATGATTTAACACTTTCATTCAGCAATATAGTCTGGACATCACCGACAACCGGCAGGCCCTTCTGGTAAGCCATGTGAAGAAGATGGGCCCTTCTGGGGGGCCGCCCCCTGGCCCAGCCATGCTCATCCCTGAGTTCTGCTACCTTACAGGTACCACTGACTTGACACTAGAGAAACCTCACAAACACTACTTATGGACAGTATTTATTTTAGTATTATATACACTGCTATTTTTTATTTTTTTTTAATAGGCCTGACGGACAAGATGCGCAGTGACTTCAACATCATGAAGGACCTGGCCACCCACACCAGACTGAACCCAGAGCAGAGGGAGCAGCGTCTCAATCGCTTTGTCAATAACATCCACAAGTACGTCACACTCTATATGATTTGACTATGCCTTGCACTGATGTAATGTTGACTCTACACCCCAGCTTTAAGTGGTTACAATATTGATATCACAACGTTGATTGCAAAACTGACCACCTTGCAGGAACCCTGAGGCTGAGGCTGAAATTAATACCTGGGGGCTCAACTTTGACAACAAACTCCTGAACCTCACAGGCAGAGTCCTCCCTACTGAGAGGATTATCCAAGGATCCAGATCGGTATTGAATACATCAGAAATGATGTCCCCAGTGTGGCTTATTACAGTACTTGTTACCTGCAGTTTGAAGCTCTTGCTAAACATTTCTGTTTTACTGCAACATGTACTGATCTAGCTCCAAACAAGAATGTTTGCTGGTCATGTATTTGCATGTATATGCCTGTCATAATCTGTGATTGCAACAAACTCAAAAACCTTTTTTCTTCTTTTTCTTTTGTCTCCCAGTACGACTACAACGCTTGGGCAGCAGACTGGTCCAAAGAAATGAGGGGGATCCCCCTGATCAGCAGCCGGCCACTGGACAACTGGATCATGTTCTTTACCCACCGCAACGCTGACGTAGCCCACGCCCTCCTGGACGGCTTAAATAAGGTGTCCCCACCCATGGGCATCCGCATGCAGAGGCCTGTTATGTGAGTTCTCACTCTGGGTTGGAGGAGACTGGAAGGAGGCACACACACACACACACAGTGCTATAGCACCACCTAGTGGCAGGGAGCAACATATGATACCTAAGTTAATTACAACGGTGAGTCCAGCTGTGAATGGGCACAGCTAGAATTAAGGTTCCAAGCTTGAGTTAATGAGCACTTTAAGCTTCAGTATTGTACCACAGGTGTTTTACAAAGCCTTGAGTATTCTTTGCCAATCATACTTGGGTGTTATCTGAAAATGAACATGTTATCATCAGTGGAAGTCCCATTGGTTAGATGTCCCAGTGCTTTGACAGTTTTGGTCTGTGTACAGGGTGGAGTACGAGGACCGCCAGGAGTCTCTGCTCAGGGCTCTGCAGCACAACGTTACAGAGACCACCCAGATGGTTAGTCTCTGAGCATAACATGTCTAGCAATCGTCTTAATCTGTGTCCAGGTAACCACCTCTAGGTGTTGAATGAGGACTAAAGCATGTGTGTTACCTCCTCAGGTGGTGGTGATCCTCCCCAGCAACAGGAAGGATAAGTATGACAGTGTGAAGAAGTACCTGTGTGTGGACTGTCCCACCCCCAGCCAGTGTGTGTTGGCTCGCACCCTTTCCCGCCAACAGGTCGTCATGACTGTGGCCACCAAGATTGCCCTGCAGATGAACTGCAAGATGGGAGGAGAGCTCTGGAGTGTGGAGATCCCAGTAAGTCGCACAGTGAATTGAAATAAACCCAAAGTCACAAATGTTGTTGGGGCCCAATATATAAAAAAACGGCTTGTGCACATACAGACCAATGCTCATGATAAGTTTAAAGTGGAATTTTATTATTTGTTGTTTTCATTATTCAATAGACACATAAAAAACGATGAAGATATATATATATATATATAAACGGTCAAGATATCTCGCTTTGAATGCCGTCATCAGTCCTGATGTTCCAAATTGCTCAAGATTCCCGATTCCAGATTATATTAACTCTGGGGCTTTTTTAGGAAGTAAACATAGACTTTGAGTTTTGATAGCTATGATACGTTTTGAAATGATGATAGTTTGAGACGGTATGCATTATGGATTGACCAGAAATACACATGAACATGAATTTTGGGTAAACTTTCCCTTTTTAATGTGGATAACATTTATCTGACTGACTACCTCACATGGGTGCAGGTACAATTTCTACAGCGTGTTCTATTTCTACAACCACACATTTCACACCTATGTGATCTCCATCCACAATCTTATGTTCCACCCCATGTATCTCAATAGAAGCATGTGCTAAACCAAACTTTGTAAGGTGTAACTTCACCTGCCTCTGTTTCACAGCTCCAGCAGCTGATGATCGTGGGCATTGACTGCTACCACGACATAGCTGCAGGGAAGAGGTCCATTGGAGTGAAGAAGCGGATCAGTTCCAGGTTCTTTGCCCAAATTGGCGGCAAGATGGCCAACCCACCCCCTGGAACAGTCATCGACACTGAGGTCACCCGCCCAGAATGGTATCGATTCAATACGCAATTCAGAAAATATGTTGTTTTTTCAGAGATGTGCTATGTCTGCTCTATCCAGTCTTAAAAACGGTGGCTACAGTTGCAATTTCCCATTTTCAGGTACGACTTCTTCATTGTCAGCCAAGCTGACAGGGAAGCGTCTCCCCAACCCACTACAATGTGGTGTATGACAGCAGTGGACTGAAGCCTGACCACATGCAGCGACTGACCTACAAACTCTGCCACATGTACTTCAACTGGCAGGTATGCTGGGTTGTCTTTCCAGTAGTAGTTTTAAAGGGGAGGTTTACACGAACTTTCATTATTTCGTGTGCAGCTGCATCATAGCTATCAAAACGTGAGGTCTGTTGTGACGGGGAGAGAGAGGGGGATCTTGGGAGTTTGGAACATCAGGGCATTCAAAGCGAGATATATTTACTCAGAGATTGTTTTATAACATGATTCTTTGTGTGTGGATATGTCTACTTTAGAATAATGAAAACAACAAATGCACAAAATTACAGGGTAAAAGTCTGCTTAAACTATTCTCTTGGTCAGTAATTCAAATGCAGGCATGAACAGGGTGTAGTTCACATTGAAACACATCTTAAACCTACTGATGTATCCATATTGGTTATGAAATCAAACATACTGTATTTACATATGGTTTTCCCATTTCAGGCATGCAAGTTGTTTTTTGATGCATAAATTGTCGTTGATTTTGTCTCCCCCAATTATTTCAGGGGATCATCCGAGTGCCTGCACCCTGCCAGTATGCCCACAAGCTTGCTTTCCTGGTGGGACAGAGCATCCACAGAGAGCCCAACATGAACCTGGATGACTTCCTCTACTACCTGTGAGAGGGGAGCAGCTACCTGAAGAGCACTTTGGAGTGAACTTGCCTGCCCTCTCTGCCTGCACTGCCCTGCCCTGCCTGCCCTCTCTACCTGCCTGCCCTGCTTGCTGACCCTCCTGATCTGCCTGCTTTACTATAGAAGCTCTGCCCCTATTCCCCGGAATCAATAAATACACCCAGCTTTGGGTTTTACTCTCCATCTGCCTCTTGTGTTCTGCACTAGTCTGGTTGTCACAAATAAAGAGAGTTGACTCAGTAGTAAGAGGGCATTGGCTGGCAACCATAGGTAACATATATGTCGTTTTACTGTCTAAACTTCCTTCCATTATCCTTATCAGCCAACATAGTGAATTCAAATCATATCTTTCATACAAGCACAACATTGACTTCAGAACATCAATTTCTGGGGGAAAGTAACCACACATTTCACTTTCCCCTTTGAACATCCAGAGGAAATTACAGGAGTAAAAAAATAAATACAAAATATCGGATTGATATCGGTATCGCAGATACCTGAAGCCCAGGTATCGGTATTGGTAGTGAAAAAGTGGGATCGGGACATCCCTACAAGGCTAGCAACCAATGAAGTGTACTATAGGCCATCCTTGCTGGTGAGTTCTATGCTCCAGTGCACTACCAGGCATGTAAAACAATGTGCTCCAATTTGTTTCTACTGAAGAGCACTGCGCACCACCAAAACCACGTGCATAGACTGTTTTGGTAATTTGGTGTCACAGCAAAGTGTGTCTGCACCGACTTGTCAAGGAGAGTTGGCAAATTCAAACACCTATGATGGTTTATGTTCAATAATTACCAACATTGTTATTTGATCATAACGGGAGGCAGGTGTCGCCTGTCAGGGATAATCTCTCATACCACCAGTACATCCTCTATAAATAGAGCAGGCCTAGTGTAGGCTAAATTATTGCATTAGGCTACTACATTCTGTAAGCTTAAAACATTGATGACATGCTGCATATACTAATCGCCTCTGCTCTCTCCGTGTCAACATTTGACCCTGATTAGATCATGGAACCGTGCATGTCTTTGTATCAAATCAAATAGGAGAAATGTTAAATATTCTATACTGATGATAGATGATAGGGAAATATGCATGTAACTTCATAGAAAATACATTGTTAGAATCATCCTACAAGTTGTAAAATCCCACTTATTCAATCCATGTTAATACCGAGAGGGGAATATATAGTATAGTATCTAGCATACATGCCTATGTACATCCACCCTCACATTGCATGATTGCCCACACTGTAGCCTGGACGGACAAGAAGGAACTGGAACCCTGTGTGGATGGGCCCAACCAAGCCAGCACAAAAGGTTGTTGGTTCTACACAGGCAGAGAAGAACCAGCTGAGGCGAAAATGAAGCTGTCTGGTTAACAGTTGAATTATGAATAAACATTAAAGAATTCATAATGTATCCAATTCTCTCCTGTCAACAATAGAGCAGAAGACTGATTCATCTGTGCAGTTCTGCTGAATCAAAGGCTCCTAGCAGATGGAGGAGGAAAACCTCCGTAAAGAAGAATCTTCTTTCCACTACAGAAGTGTTCGAGCCTGTACCATGTTATGGCTGGCTGAAGCTGAGCCTGTACCATATTATGGCTGGCTGAAGCTGAGCCTGTACCATATTATGGCTGGCTGAAGCTGAGCCTGTACCATATTATGGCTGGCTGAAGCTGAGCCCCAGTGAGTGCAGCAGTTTTAGTCTCTCTCCCTCTCTATGACACAAATTTTCCTCAAACCCTTTCCCTGAGCTGTGTGAGAGGTTGTTTTGATAAAGGTTCATTGACTTGTTTGCCCAACAATACATTCACAATAACACATGAATTAGGTTGAGCTTTACAACATACTGTAGGCATGAAACTACAAAGCTGAGTATTTCTCAATGTCTGTGTCCTTACGTAGACTGTACTAGAGCCTATCTTGATGTTGTCTGATGGACTGCACTTACGTATAATATAGCGCCTTATTCCAAAGCACTTTACAATGGCCTCTCATTCACCCATTCACACACACATTCGCACACCAATGGCGGCAAGCTACCATGCAAGGCGCCTGCCTGCTCATTGGGAGCAATTTGTGGTTCAGTGTCTTGCTCAAGGACACCTCAACACCTTATACATATATAGTATCGTAATACAGGGAGTGAAGAATGATCTCAATTCAATGTACCTGCATGTTATTATGCTCATGTTATACGCTGTGTGATTATAGACCATCTTCAGCCTGACCATTGCAATGAATTACATTATATTCCTTTTCCTTCAGGGTAAGATTACACACTTAATCAGACCTCCTGGTTGTCTCTGATTATTACTCTCACACATTAGGCAGAATGTCTCTCATCTTTGCCAAATGATATTCATAAGGAAATTAATCAAATCGTCTTACGGAAATGGAAATCCTCTTCTGTGAAACTCACATTGTCTACTCTGAAAAGTAAGAGGGCTCATGTTATAATGGATTTTTATCTGAGGAGCCATTTTGTCCATGATCCCAAAGAGAAATACGCCCCAGCACTGTGTAATACATCTAGATTAGTGCAGCAGACTACAGCAGACGATCCGTTACCGAGAAAACTCTTCTGATCTTCATAAACCTCCCCAGGATTACGAGCTCTCCCTGGACTAAGAGTGCATCCTCAGGTTTGTTAATTGGATCCGCACGCAACCCAGTTGCGAGGAGTGGTATTTGGAATGAGTAGAAGGGAAAGTGCAGACACTTTGGGATTTCACACTCCTGTGGGAGCTGTGGGAAAATCATCAGCTCTCAGCAGTCTCCTAGCCTCTCTCATCAGATGAATACATCCTGTGCTGTCTAACAGGCCTGGTTATAAATAGTATCCGTAAATAGTAGTATCAAACACTTACTACGGTCAATAGACTTGGCTCAAGGTCTGCAGAATGTACGTCATAGCCAGTGGGTTTTCACTGTGTTTATGTGCAAAGAGTGCTAGGACTGTTAATACAGTTTATCAACCAAACCCTGAGAGAAAATGTATTTGATTACTGTACAATAGTGTGGACAGCAAAACCCTTATCACCACAAAAACATGTAAAACCCAATGTCACAATTATAATAACATGTTTTACTGTTCCACATACATTAGTATGAGGCAATTAGCCTTCCATCTCGACCATCTTCCAACCAAAACCAGCCCATCTAATTCAGATTCAGATTCAGATTCAATTTAATTGTACAAGGATAGAGACAACGAAACACAACTAGCCAGATGCCAGTGCAATAGTGCATAGTGCAAAAGCCATAAAGATACTGTACACTGTACACACGTACGACTGGTACTGTATATGTACACACGTACGACTGGTACTGTATATGTACACATGTACGACTGGTACTGTATATGTACAGAGAGGAAAAACAGTAGTGGGCAAAAGCTGAGCTGGTATAGTGGGTCATTTTGAGTATCGCGTTAAATTCCTTACAGTACTTACCAGCAGCTTCTACAAACCACTGTTACATTACTTTAAAAATATATACCACTCAACATACAGTACTGTAATGTAGTAAAAGAAAATAAATATTTTTTTACCCAATTAGGCCAATATCGCTACAATTATTAGCTCTCTGGTTTCTCCAAAAGCACTTGATCTGATGCTAACAAGCTGAAGTTATATCAATTATCTTAAAAAAAAAGAAAGAAAAAAAAAGCGAATTATAATGACATGTTTCATTTTTCCACATATGTAGCATGATGCAGCCTACTAACTGGGACCCAGCCCATCTGATTTTGATCCCTCAGTATTTACCAGCAGATTCTACACCACTACTTTTATTACTTCCAGTAAAACAATCTATAACTTATTTCTCTCTTAACTAGATACACCAAAATGAAGACGGCCACCAATATCTACATCTTTAACCTGGCCCTGGCTGATGCTCTGGCTACCAGCACACTGCCATTCCAGAGTGCCAAGTACCTGATGAAGACCTGGCCCTTTGGAGAGCTCCTCTGCAAGGTGGTCATTGCTATCGACTACTACAACATGTTCACCAGCATCTTCACCCTGACCATGATGAGTGTGGACCGCTACATTGCTGTGTGCCACCCCGTACGTGCCCTTGAATTCCGCACGCCCGCCAAGGCCAAGATGATCAACGTTCTCATCTGGGTCCTGTCCTCTGCCATCGGAGTGCCTATCATGGTCATGGCTGTCACCAAAGAAGTTGCAGATAGTGGTGAGGCAGCTGTTTACTATCTTTTTAAATAGCATCTTTCAAATATTTGTTGGTCATTGTACAGTATGATAAAGCATGGTTTTCACAATTTGATAAAATAGGTGTTACTAAACACAGTTTAGTATCAAATTGAGATTGAGTCAGTGTGTCATACTACAACACTGAGTAACACTTTACAATAAGGATACATGAATAAACATGAATTTATGCCACATTATACATGACTGAATGCATTTGCAAAGCCTTATTCATGCCTAATAAATGCACTAACAAGTGGCTTATTTTTTTCCTGTTCTCTCAAACTGCCCAATTTCACCTCAGGTCAAACCATCTGTATACTGATGTTCCCCGACCCTAACTGGTACTGGGATACCGTGACTAAGATCTGTGTGTTCATCTTTGCCTTTGTGGTGCCTGTCCTGGTCATCACCATCTGCTACGGCCTGATGATCCTGCGTCTGAGGAGTGTCCGCCTACTCTCCGGCTCCAAGGAAAAGGACCGCAATATGCGCCGCATCACTCGCATGGTCCTGGTAATTGTAGCAGCTTTCATCGTCTGCTCGACACCCATCCACATCTTCATCATCATCAGAACCCTGGTAGATGTAGACACCAGGAGCCCCTACGTGGTGGCCAGCTGGCACCTGTGCATCGCCCTGGGCTACACCAACAGCAGCCTCAACCCGGTCCTTTACGCCTTCCTGGATGAGAACTTCAAAAGGTGCTTCCGGGACTTCTGCCTGCCATGCCGGACCCAGGTGGACAGGAACAGTCAGTCCAGGGCCCGGAATGCCACCCGGGAGCCTCTGTCCGTCTGTGCCCCCTCAGAAGCTGGGAAGAAGCCTGTATGACTAGGCATGGACCAGAACCCTCGTAGCTCCCGTTCCAGGAGGGTCCAGCAGGATCTGCAGTCTGAGGTCACCCTGATCTCCACCACTGAGTTCTGAGAGACCTTGCAGAACAGGCTAAACTCAAACAGCTCCATATAAGGGTAATACATGTATTTCACACCATACATTTATATCCCTACAAATGAGGAATATAAATCTACAAATGTAGTTAAGGAGGAGAGAGATTCAATATTTTATTTTCTCAGCTTTTATCCCTGCAAAGGTTGCATCTAGAAACATTCTAAGATGGTGACTGAGATTTTAAGTGCAGTGTCATTTTGACTTGTTGCAAATGAAAAGATGACAGCAGAGAAACAGATGATGTTGTCAAGGACACCAAAGGAAACAACATGATTTCAGTCACCCACCCTGTTTGTGACTAATCTTCTCTGATGGGAAGCTACCCTGACTTGAAACTGGCATTGTTTTTATAAAGCCAGCAGGGTAAGGAGAAGACAGAATGAGTAGGCCTAGATAACGGAAAAGTGGATATGTAAAATGCGGAGAAGTCAGGAGGAAGTGGAGAAACAACTTAGTAATGAAAGAAAGTCAATGTGCACACAACATACACCTGCTGTGCTTTGACAAGCCAAGACAAAAGGTAAAGAATTTCCTTCTATATTGATCGGCCCCTCTATTCTCAGGGCGGCAAAGCTCTGACGGTAGTGAGGAAGATAAAAGAAGAGGGAACAGGTTTGGATTCAGACTTGAAGAAGTTGGTTGAGTCTATAATAAAGAATCATGTTCAAAGAGACAGCATCTAAGCGAAAACATTTGCTTCCCACATTTCATCTACTTCAGAGCAAAGTAAAAACAAATATGTTCCAAGCCCTGCAGAAGAAGGGCACAGAACATTTGTTTAGTCTCTATCTGGATGTATCAAGGTCAACACACTGAGACCAAGAGACCACATCTCTTTCACTGGTGTACCATGTTTACAATACACATTTAAAATAATAATACACACATCAGATACATACCCTTACTAATAAACTAGAGAGCATACATCTTTGACCTAGCCCTTAACCAATGATTTAAAATGATTATAGGGGACCAAGTGCTCCAACCTCAGACTACCCTCTAGCTCATTCCATTTTTGGGGTGCTCCAATCCTGAGTGCAAGTCCGATACGTGGCATGATTCCAACTGAGAAGGGACACGAGATAGTCAGGGAGTTGCTCTAACACTGCTTTATATACAAACATAAACCAGTGGTGGGATCTTCTGGTTGTTAGAGAATGCCACCCTACATTCTGATATCAAATAGTGGTATCAAAAAGTGTTTTAGTTAGGTCATCCACATGTTTTAAAAGTCAGCCTGTCATAGATCGAAATGCCCAGGTATTTTTAAGAAGGGACTCGTTCAATGAGTATTGACATTTTGGTCCCTGAAGAATTTTATGTATTTTGTATTTCCTGCATTCAATACAAACTTTATGTGAGTGAGTTTATGAGTGATGTTATGAGTATATCATATTAAAAGATATCTGTATGTCATTAATAGCCTGGCTCACAGAGGGTGCTCAATAACAGACCACTGGGTCAACAACATACTGTAAAGTTACAGCTTCCCATTGTTCACAGAAAAGCCAATATCATTCATATAAATGGTCAACTGAACCGGTCCTAAAATGGAACCTTGTGGTAATTATGGAACCAGTTACAGTACACATATTTAGGACAATCTTTGGGTGATAATAAAATAAATCAATTAAAAGAGCTGCACAACGTTTGTTATGTAGAGTAGGTACTGTATAATTAAAAACAAGGAACACTGCAGAAATGTTGCGATGTCCAGCTCTGAAGCCAGACTACTAGACATTCATTTTCTAGATAAACATGGAGCTGAGTGTTGAACAGGGACTAGCTCGGCAGGAGAGCTTTGAGATGGACGGTAGTTATTTAGGCCACTGGAGTACATGACAGCGAGATGACGAATGAACGCAACACTACGAATGTGTTTGGATTTTCGTGTTTTTGACATTCAATACAGGAAAATGGATGGTAAGAAACTACTGTACCTTTAATTTCCACTGACCGTCTGCTCTGGGTCGAAATCTACATGACTTTCATGGGTGTCAGTCAAAGCCAGAGGGGATCTTTGAGACAATCATAAGCGGATGACAGTGGGACAGACTCTGGGTCGCATAGCATAGTACAATCTACGCTCACTGTATAAATGCTTTCTTCTATGACGAATGTAAAATCAAAACAACAGCACTCAATGGACAATACAAAAAGAGTGTGGCATCATGTGAAACAGCAAACATCTCTGAGAATGAATGATCATATGAATCTGAAACTAGTGGGAGGTTAAATCAAATTAAATACATGACATTGAAGAATCTAACTACAGTGCATGGCATAATACCCTCTCATATTTCAAAACCTAAGGAAAATGATTTCGAGTTAATCGGACATCGTTACTCTTACTAACACATGGCAAAACCCGAGATGAAGACTGTAGCGTGCGCCACAGTGTGCCATGTGCACCACTGTGCCAAACCGTTGTGAATTATTTCCCTGTGCCCTGTGGACATTGTCAGAGGGATACAAAAAAAGTTGCCAAAATAATGTGGTTCACTGGGATGGAGAAATGAGTGCCAAATAAAAATCACTTGATGTGAGTTTGTATACCATTAAAACATGTGTGTATTTCACTGTCATATTTCAAATTCATATTGATATTTCACAACATAGCTTTATGCTTCATTTGTGTACTGCTTAACTAACAATGTAAACAAATAGCTTTTTGACTGCTTGTTGGAATTTAACTCACCTGACAGAAAATACAGAATGGTGATTGAAAAAGTAAATAAATACGATTTCTGGTATGGTCCCATTTCAATGTTAAAATCATGCATTTATATGGTAGCTACATTTCATATGCAGTTATTGTGCAGTTACAATGTAGGTCCACTTGTCATGTATTACTTAGTTCTTGTTTATTTATCACCTGTACTATACTGAACCTAGTAGGTTAATGAGAATGTATTTTACAATAATAACATGCTACTGTATATATATAAATGTATGGATGTAATAAACTCAAATCAATGGATTTCGATAATCTCTTATTTTAGGGGGAATTTACAATTGTGAAACAACAGGTATAATATCTGTAGGTACATCAAATGTCACTATGTCACCCAAGAGCAAATGTATTATCAAGGAAGTACATCATTTTAGTGCTACTTCACAAGAATGGGATCTTTCAGACAAACAGCCATATTCATTGAGAGTGAACACACTGGAATTGTGCTGTCGTAATGTCACATAATAGGGGATAACACATCTACAGCGACAGTTACTTCATGGCTTTGAATGTTTGGTTTTGGAGGACAGATGTTTTGATAAAGGTCAACAACTTTCACGTGGCATATTTGTCAGGAGGAGGAGAACTGCTGTCTACTATATTAGTGTATCTTAAAGTATTGCATTCATGTTTTTATATTGTTCTTTTTCTATAACTGTTCAGCCATGCTTTTAGTTACTTTTTTTTTTGTCATTTTAATAAATAGCCTATCCATTGATTATGTAACTGCTGAAAAAAACGGTATACTGTATACTGAACATTTTCTGTAACATGAATATCTGTATGTGTGCTTCAGATAGAAATGTGTTGTATTGCCACTGACTGTAAGTCATTTGTGCTGTTCATTAAACCATTATGGTAATCTTGCAGCATCAATGCAGTAATCCTGAGTTTACGCTATCTTCGGTTAAACGCATCTCTCAATGAATAGCAAGATGCCTGAAGCCTATTTCTGATTATTGATTGAAACAAAGAAATAAACAATATGAATAAAATGAACATGGTAGTAAATTGTTTCTAATTTTCAAATTTGTTGAAAACAAGAGAGAGAAGATAAAAAAGCAAATATTTTCTCTCCTGATACCACTCAAAAGCATACAAATCAGAAGAAAAAAGACATGAACTATAAGTTAATTCAAGCTTATGGTCCTACTTCAGCGTCAACAAATAACACAGTATTTGGAAGACTATAGTGAAATGTTTCATTGCCCATATAGTGAAATAATAAATTCATCCTCCATGACCATGAACTAGTTTAAAAGAGTTCAATTTTAGAACTCAGTCATGCAATTAAATTGAAATAGCATTTCAAGATAGAGCCAGAGATGGTCCATGGCTTCCCTGCGTTCTAGCGTGTGCCATCAGCCGCTATCAGAAAATTAAACTTCCAACTAGCCTCTGCATCACCTGCAGATAGCAACATCAACTACAATCAGTCACCATGGAGACAAGAAACACAATCCACAGTCCTAATTAAGGAGGTTATTTTTCAGTCGACTCGGTTAGGCCCATCACTATAGGACACCCACTCTGTGTACCTATTAGCTGAAAACCTATGAAATCATGCCTGTACAGGCTGTGGACGCTTGCAAGCAGAAAGCCCAGTCTACTGCCCAGCTTATAAAGGCCACCACAAGCTCTTCCATTGTATACTTAACTACTTACCTTAGCAACTTAACTCAACTGTTTCACTGAGAATCCTGTTTCTCTTCAGGTTATCTCTACCCAAACCCTGCTCTGCCCAACTCTAAGAATTTGATAAACCAAGTTTGAGGGTTTTCACGTTGTGCGCACCTGCTGAGAGCAAGAGGTCAGTTATGAAAGATTCCGCCCACTCCACAGTGCTGAAACTGCCCTGATCTAAGTTGTTAATGACCTCCTCTCATCGGCTAACTCTAGTGCTTTCAACATCCTTATGTAGCACACCCTGTGTCCAGTACGCACTCTGCATGTTTACATGGCCAGGGTGGCTTCGTTCAGGGTTTGTGATGAGTTGATTGTCTTCTTTGAAAAGCCTGTGACCGTGAGGTCTCTCTCATCTCCTTCAGGAAACCTGGGTTACATTCTAACCGCTAGTTTTCTTTCCTGCAGCCGCTTATTAATTACCCTCGGTGGTGTATCAGGGACAACAGAAAAGGGGTATGTTAACTTAAACACTAGAACAGCCGTGCCTTTTTACCTACTATAAGAGCCGCCTCTGGGGTCATGATGACCAAATGACCTCTTTACAATACTAAGCTGCTATTTACACGCAACGACCACTAGTTGTCCGCTTGTAAATTAGCCTGCCTCCTACACAGAAAAACGGCAAAATAGCTTATCCTGATGTGATTTTGAAAATGTAAGGATACTGGGTGGTAGAACGCACATATCTAGAAAAAGTCATGAAAGGAGGGTCCTGAAATTTGATTGAGTGCAAAGATAGATTTTTTTTTTACTCACAGGGGTCACCGTGACAGCTCTTCTAGTGTTAACTTGTTAAAACAGGCCACAATAACAGCCACACAGCAGAGGGGTCAATAACAGCCACTCAGCTTTAGGGTTTCTAATTTTCTGCACAGCACTAAAAGAGAAATGTAGGCCACCCAAAATCCTCTTGTGGTCAACTAATAGGACACATTATTGAGGGAAATTGATGTGCATGCCTCTTTGATCTTCAGCGGACTTTACTTTTTAAAATAGAACTTGTAAACAATTGCCAATGCAATGAAATTATAAATGATACTATCTTGCTCTTTTAAGTTTATGCATAAAGGGCAAGACAGAGAGAGGGCAAAAGAGAAAGGAAGGAATTCAATTCAATTCAATTCAATTCAATTATACTTTATTTATCCCCGTGGGGAAATTCATTTTGCCACGCCACTCTCTAAAAACAACACATGACAACACAACATAAAGGACAGACAACAATACTGGGCCAGCCATGTATAGTATATAAAAAAACTGTGAGATCATGATAGAAAAGTGGATAAAAAGATGGCTATAGTTATTATATTAAAATACTAAAAAGTGATGATGATGATTAAAATAAATAAATAAATACAGATTCAGGAGCCTTGACCCCGACTACTACTTTAGTTGCCATTGAACAGTCTTAGTGCAGCCGGGATAAATAATTTTTTATATCGCTCCGTCCTGGAGCGTACCGAAATGAACCGCCCTCTGCGGTGGCTGCTGGTTTGCCCAGCGAGGATATGATGGAGGGGGTGGTTGGGATTGTCCCTGATGGACAGCAGCTTGCTCCTAGTCCTTCTCTCCACCACCGTCCCCAGAGAGTCCAGGCTCCTTCCCACCACTGAACCCGCCTTTTTTACAAGCTTGTCCAGCCATCCGGTATCCCTCTTGGAGATGTTTCCACCCCAGCAGACTGCAGCGTAGAAGAGAATGCTGGCCATGACAGACTGGTAAAACATGGCCAGCATGTCTCCACACACTTCAAAAGACCTAAGTCTCCTTAGGAAGTACAGCCTGCTCTGGCCCTTCTAGTAGAGTGCCTCTGTGTTGGCGGACCAGTCCAGTTTGTCGTCCAGATGCACCCCCAGGTACTTGTAGGTCTTCACCACCTCGATATCCTCGCCCCGGATGTTAATGGGCAACCGAGGTGGCTTAGACCTGCGGAAGTCTATAACTAGCTCCTTGGTCTTCGTTGGATTGAGGAGCAGACCATTCCTCTCGCTCCAGACGCTGAAGGCTCCTGTCAGATCCCTGTACTCCCCCTCCCGTCCATCCCTCACGCACGCCACTATGGCTGTATCGTCAGAGTACTTCTGTACGTGGCAGGACTCTGAGTTGTAGTTGAAGTCTGACGTGTACAGGGTGAACAGGAAGGGAGCCAGCACAGTTCCCTGCGGAGCCCCGGTGTTGCTCCGAGACACAGTTCCCCAGCCTGACTGACTGTGGCCGTCCAGTGAGGTAGTCCATGATCCAGGATGTAGTGGAGGGATCAACCCCCATACCTGAAAGCTTCTCTCTGAGTAGAAGAGGCTGGATGGTGTTAAGACCACAGGGACCAGGGCTGCATATAGGGGGCGCAGAGAGGCCTGGGGTGTGTGTGTGTGTGTGTGTGTGTGTGAGTGTGTGGTGTGTGTGTGTGTGAGTGTGAGTGCATGACTGTGCGTGTGTGTGTGTGAGAGTGTGTGGTGTGTGAGTGTCTGTGTGTGTGTGTGTGTGTGTGTGTCTGTGTGTGCGTGTGCGTGTGTGTCTGTGTGTGCATGTGCGTGTGTGTGTGTGTGTGTGTGTGTGCGTGTGTGTGTGTGTGCCCATGGTTTTATTGCATTATGTCTGTGATGGATGTTGATGTGTAGACACTGCCAGTGCTGTCATGCATTATGATGCATATATGTATAAAATCATAATCAAACAAGACATGTGGTGATTAACCGGTTTGCGTCCTAGAAAGGCGATGTGAGCTTCTCTTCAAATAAGGTATGCCCAAGCAACAATTTAGTTGTTGGCAGATATTACAATTGGACCACGTTTGGTAGTGCATATGCAGGGTTTTTCCTGCATAGAGAATTATGAGGCGGCCGCCTCCGACAAAACTGCAATTGCGGCACTGCGCCGACGTGGTGGCGGGGGCGCTGTTTCGCAAATAAGTTAGCTTTCGTTTTTGCTAGCGAAATAGCTGATAGTTGATGTTGACTGCTCAAGGAGAATACATATTTGAAAGTACAGAATGCCTGAGAGCCTTATATTGCATTATATTACATTATATTTTGATTGGTCATCTGGTGCCTGAATATTCTGTTTTCCTTTTAGGTGGACCTTTTCTGATATTGTTGGCTTAGGCTATGATAGAGCGTCTCTTCTT
The DNA here is from genome assembly GCF_963989245.1 of Nansenia antarctica. Lineage (NCBI taxonomy): Eukaryota > Metazoa > Chordata > Actinopteri > Argentiniformes > Microstomatidae > Nansenia > Nansenia antarctica. Next base: position 55,292,896 of record NC_137690.1, on the reverse strand, counting down.
TCATGTAGCCAATCATTTCATCATTCTTGCATTGTGTTTTTGTTAAAAATGGCATGGGATAATGTGTATTGAGAAAAGTATGTGTGTGTGTGTGTGTGTGTGTGTGTGTGTGTGTGTGTGTGTGTGTGTGTGTGTGTGTGTGTGTGGTTGTGTGTGTGTGTGTGTGTGTGTGTGTGTGTGTGAGAGAGAGAGAAACAAAGAGAGAGCGCTTTTGGCATCAGAAGGTTTTTGTAGGTAGCCTACTTCTCTAAAGAGCATTATTACTGTAACTTAGTTGGCACTGTATCTCGGATGTGATGCTGCTGTTGCTGCAGTGTGAACTATTGATGGGTACAGGCCCTAGACCTAATGGATTTATTAGCCCCCCCACTCAGTATCACCGCCAGCCGCCACTGAATTGTTTTAAAATTATTTTGGGGGGGTAAAAAAAATGGAGCTCCTGAGACCAGGCTGGGCTGCAGACAAAACTCAGACGGATGACGTCATAATCACACAACAGTCGAGATGACATAAAAACGTCACAATCAAATGTGGGTTTATAAAAGACAATCGAGCCAGTTTGATGTCAGTATCACAAGGATCAAGACGCTATCAGGTAAGCGCTGGATGTGGCTGCGCGGGTGTGTGTGTGTGTGGGGCGGGGGTCTGTATGTGGCTGCGCGGGTGTGTGTGTGCGCGCGCGCTGAGTGTCAAAGTCTAACTCGTTTATTGTTTGAAAGTGATCAAAAGTGTATGCCAACAGAGATTCTTATGTAAAGAAGCTTTTGCTTTACAACCCGACGTCCTAGACATATTTTTTGAAGGTAGAAATACGAAAAGGAGAATGGCTTTTTGGCACGTTGCTTCAATCACAATGTCACGCAATATCAACGTCAGTCACTTTTGAAGTTCAAACAGCCTCACAGTTATCCATGAACTCATAGGGGACAAGTCATTCTAGAATAATAATAATATATACATATAAAATACGTCTTTTCACATTCTCTCCCTTGTTCAGTTGTTTGTAGAAAGTTATAGACATGTCAAATAAGAAGAAGAACCAGGGAGATGACTTAAATATCGAGTCTGCTCGGCAGCTTGAAACTGAATTGCACGATGACTACATCGCCCAGGGAGCGGCCCCACAGGCGTGTGTGTGTGTGTGTGTGTGTGTGTGTGTGTGTGTGTGTGTGTGTGTGTGTGTGTGTGTGTGTGTGTGTGTGTGAGAGAGAGAGAGAGAGAGAGAGAGAGAGAGAGAGTGTGTGTGAGAGAGAGAGAGAGAGAGAGAGAGAGAGAGAGAGAGAGAAACAAAGAGAGAGCGCTTTTGGCATCAGAAGGTTTTTGTAGGTAGCCTACTTCTCTAAAGAGCATTATTACTGTAACTTAGTTGGCACTGTATCTCGGATGTGATGCTGCTGTTGCTGCAGTGTGAACTATTGATGGGTACAGGCCCTAGACCTAATGGATTTATTAGCCCCCCCACTCAGTATCACCGCCAGCCGCCACTGAATTGTTTTAAAATTATTTTGGGGGGGTAAAAAAAATGGAGCTCCTGAGACCAGGCTGGGCTGCAGACAAAACTCAGACGGATGACGTCATAATCACAACAGTCGAGATGACATAAAAACGTCACAATCAAATGTGGGTTTATAAAAGACAATCGAGCCAGTTTGATGTCAGTATCACAAGGATCAAGACGCTATCAGGTAAGCGCTGGATGTGGCTGCGCGGGTGTGTGTGTGTGTGTGTGTGTGTGTGTGTGTGTGTGTGGGGCGGGGGTCTGGATGTGGCTGCGCGGGTGTGTGTGTGCGCGCGCGCTGAGTGTCAAAGTCTAACTCGTTTATTGTTTGAAAGTGATCAAAAGTGTATGCCAACAGAGATTCTTATGTAAAGAAGCTTTTGCTTTACAACCCGACGTCCTAGACATATTTTTTGAAGGTAGAAATACGAAAAGGAGAATGGCTTTTTGGCACGTTGCTTCAATCACAATGTCACGCAATATCAACGTCAGTCACTTTTGAAGTTCAAACAGCCTCACAGTCAGTGGAGCCCCTAGACTTTTGGGGGCCCTAAGCAAACAACATTATGGAGGCCCCTGGTAAGGGTCTTAGGCGGGTGACGATGTGGACATTTTTAAATGTATTTATTTCCCTGACACTAAAATATAATACGGTTTTACGAAGTTCGCGCATATGCGCGCGCTCGTGTGTGTGTAAGTAAAAAAACAGTCTGAAAGACTAGCGTCTCTTTTACAAAGGAGCCCTGGCCAAGACAGCCACAATACAACAATTACATTTGACATAATAAAAGCACATAAAAACATGCAAAGCACATTACATAAAAACAGTAAAAACAGTACATGACCACAGGTACAGTAGCACACCTAGTACACATTGCGACATACTGGACCACAAGTAGCATACAAATTACATGCAACATGGAGCATGTAAATGATGCATGTAAACGCATGTAAATGATGGATCTTATCATGAATCATTTTTAAAGGCTTTAGTATAGGCTACATTATGTATTAACTATTTGTATTTTGTACCCAGATGTCAAATAAATACGTAACAAATGAATAGTTAACTTTAAAAAAAAAAAAAAAACTGCCCCGCTGAACCAATGAGAAGGACGGGGGCGGTGCTTCCCATCGGTCCGGCCTATCAGTGTCCTAGATTTGCCGCTCGCTCCGGGCGGCACATAGAATCCGTTCTTTGGATAAAGGTCTCCAGACGTTTGGAGCGAGAGCAAAGCGGAAGTGGAAACGGCTGGCACCGCGAGACTAGCCAGCTATCAATAAACTACAATTCATCAGAGCAATTGCGCGTCATCTCCCTGTCATCAGAATGATCACGCCCCTTTTTGGGTGATAGAAGGGGAGAAGTTTGACTGGCGGTCAATGGGAATTTCTGGTCTTCGCTACTTTAATCCGATAAAATAAAAAAAACGTAGTGCTTTTTAGATATTAGGAGCCCAAATCCGATGGCCAGTTAGGCAAACTATATTATAGTGTCGTTGCCGATCAATGATCGACGTCGTTATATAGAGAAAATAATGAAATAGCCTAGGGGTTGATTCATCAGAGCAGTCATACGTCATCTCCCTGTCATCAGGGATTTGTAGTTCTTCATTTGATTTGCCGTGTAAATCCCCAGACTGCCCAAATCCGATTGCCAGTCAGGCAAACAATTATATAGTGTCGTTGCCGATCAATGATCGACGTCGTTATATGGAGAACATTTATGAAATAGGCAATGCATGTCTGTCCTTTCAGTCTGCCTCCATGAACCACCCGACCCAAAGGCCTGAGGTGTTGTAGGAGGTATGAATATGATTTAGGGGGTATTTAGTATAACAGGCTAATGGGTTTATCGTGAGTTTACTTTGATTGTTTGTTTATTGCCTAGATCACCGTATTGAGAAGTCATATGGTTATGGGGGATGACATTGCAAGGTAATTTAAGCACCTGCGCACCTTGCATGGTGGTAGTGGAGAGAGAGGGGAGCGATGTATTTTTGTTGACCGCATTATACGCATATTCTATACGCATTGTTTGTTATTTTTCTGGTTTTGATCGCTTATGGATTATTTTTGTACGTCGCCAAGTTTGATTGTTCTATTCAATAAATGCTCTAAAACGTACTTTTCATCTCAGCGGATTGTTTGGCGCGTCATACAATTACCAGCCAGACCCTGGTTGCGTCTCTCAGCGACTTTTTACTTTTGGCTCTATCTATCTATCTCGCTACAGGTGTCATATAACCCTAACCCATATCCTGCCATATAAAAGTACCTTATTGAATCTCCAGGTAATGTATTTCTGACATCCATCACTTTTGCTGTCGTTAAGATACTTTATGGAAAAAATATTTGGAGGCCCTTTTTGTTTGGTGGCCCCAAGCAATTGCCTTGGTTGCCTCTATGGACGGGGCGCCTCTGCTCACAGTCATCCATGAACTCATAGGGGACAAGTCATTCTAGAATAATAATAATATATACATATAAAATTCGTCTTTTCACATTCTCTTCCTTGTTCAGTTGTTTGTAGAAAGTTATAGAAATGCAAAATGAGAAGAAGAACCATGGGAGATGACTTCAATATCGAGTCTGCTCGGCAGCTTGAAACTGAATTGCACGATGACTACATCGCCCAGGGAGCGGCCCCACAGGCCCACAGAGCAGCCAGCCCGGAGGACCAACTCAGAGGTGTGTGTGTGTGTGTGTGTGTGTGTATTAATATGTTACATGTTAATCAATCATATCAAAGTACATTTCTGTTGTATTGACTAAGAATAGGTAGAACTGCAGGTCCCAGAAGGCCTTGCGGCAAGACAGCATAGAAGTTGACAGTTTAGTTTGTTGGTTTTGAGAAATTACTAGGGGACAAGTAATTATATAATAATAATATATACATCTAAAATACGTCATTTCACATTCTCTTCCTTGTTTTTCATATTGTAGCCATGTATAACAATAGCTCAAGAACGACAAGAAGGAAGCATGAAAAGAAAGCGCGCCTTCAGCAGGCTACTAGGCGGTGGGAGGAGGCTGCTAAGCTGAAGGTGGATAGAATTATTACTATTACTACTACTATTACTACTTCATATGCCAATGTGCTGCAAGTAAGCATTCCGCAGATACAGGCACCCCAGAGAGCAGCCCCCCAGGTCCAGAGAACAGCCCTCCAGGTCCAGAGAGCAGCCCCCCAGGTCCAGAGAGCAGCCCCCCAGGCCAAGAGAGCAGCCCCCGAGAAGAAGAAGTCTTGTACGGACCCGAAGTGTGAGCGTGTGCACGCGGAGGAGGAGGAGAAGTGGAGGGCCCTGTTGGAGGCCAAGGTCTCTGAGCTGGAGGCCGAGAAGGCCAGCAGTGCTCTGGCAAAGGCGGAGTTGGAGAGAGCGAGAGAGGAGCCGGAGGCCGAGAAGGCCAGCAGCGCTCTGGAGGAGCTGGAGGAGGGCCGACAGAGAGAGAAAGGCCTCCTCCAAAAAGTCGACAATATGGAGCAAGAGAGGGGCAGCCTCCTCCACAACATCTCTGACCTGGAGAATGAGAGGCGCCAGGCAGCGAGGGCCTGGGCACAGAGGGAGACCTTCTACAGGTCGGAGACCAGGAAGGCAGAGGACCACATCAATGCCCTGATGAGCCAGGCCCTCGCTGCCCAGCGAGAGAGTGAGGGGAGCCTGGCCGGGGTCAGGGCGACCCTCCTGGAGACCGCCAACGCCACCAGGGAGGCAGAGGACCACATCAAGGCCCTGCAGAGAGAGGCCCTGGAGGACAAGGAGGCAGCGGAGGAGGCTCTGGTCCTTTGCAGGGAGGAGGTGAAAGAAGGCAGAAGAAGAAGAAGAAGAAGGCAGAAGAAGAAGGAGAGCGACCTGCAGAAAGAGGCCCTGGAGGACAAGCTGGCGGCAGCTGAGAAGGCTCAGGTGCTTGACAGGGAGGTGGAGGAAAGCAGACAGAGAGAGAGCGACCTCAAAAGCATAGTCCATGTTATGGAGCAGGAGAAGAGGAGTCTTGTCTGTGACAACTCCGACCTGGAGAAGGAGAGGAGCCAGGCCCTCGCTGCCCAGCGAGAGACTGAGGGGAGCCTGGCCGGGGTCAGGGCGACCCTCCTGGAGTCCGTCGAAGCCACCAGGGAGGCAGAGGACCACATCAAGGCCCTGCAGAGAGAGGCCCTGGAGGACAAGCTGGCGGCAGCTGAGAAGGCTCAGGTGCTTGACAGGGGCCTCGCTGCCTGGGTCAGGGCCGGGGTCAGGGCGACCCTCCTGGAGACCGCCAACGCCACCAGGGAGGCAGAGGACCACATCAAGGCCCTGCAGAGAGAGGCCCTGGAGGACAAGGAGGCAGCGGAGGAGGCTCTGGTCCTTTGCAGGGAGGAGGTGAAAGAAGGCAGAGTGAGAGAGAGCGACCTGCAGAGAGAGGCCCTGGCGGACAAGCTGTGGGCAGCTGAGAAGGCTCAGGTGCTTGACAGGGAGGTGGAGGAAAGCAGACAGAGAGAGAGAGACCTCAAAAGAAAAGTCCACGTTATGGAGGAGGAGAAGAGGAGTCTTGTCTGTGACAACTCCGACCTGGAGAAGGAGAGGAGCCAGGCCCTCGCTGCCCAGCGAGAGACTGAGGGGAGCCTGGCCGGGGTCAGGGCGACCCTCCTGGAGTCCGTCGAAGCCACCAGGCAGGCAGAGGACCAGATCAAGGCCCTGCAGAGAGAGGCCCTGGAGGACAAGCTGGCGGCAGCTGAGAAGGCTCTGGTGCTTGGCTGGGAGGTGGAGTTAAGCAGACAGATAGAGAGAGCCATCAAAAGAAAAGTCCACGTTATGGAGGAGGAGAAGAGGAGTCTTGTCTGTGACAACTCCGACCTGGAGAAGGAGAGGAACCAGGCCCTCGCTGCCCAGCGAGAGACTGAGTGGAGCCTGGCCGTTGTCAAGGCGACCCTCCTGGAGACCGCCAACGCCACCAGGGAGGCAGAGGACCGCATCAAGGCCCTGCAGAAAGAGGCCCTGGAGGACAAGCTGGCGGCAGCTGAGAAGGCTCAGGTGCTTGACAGGGAGGTGGAGGAAAGCAGACAGAGAGAGAGAGACCTCAAAAGAATAGTCCACGTTATGGAGGAGGAGAAGAGGAGTCTTGTCTGTGACAACTCCGACCTGGAGAAGGAGAGGAACCAGGCCCTCGCTGCCCAGCGAGAGACTGAGGGGAGCCTGGCCGGGGTCAGGGCGACCCTCCTGGAGTCCGTCGAAGCCACCAGGGAGGCAGAGGACCAGATCAAGGACCTGCAGAGAGAGGCCCTGGAGGACAAGCTGGCGGCAGCTGAGAAGGCTCTGGTGCTTGGCAGGGATGTGGAGGAAAGCAGACAGAGAGAGAGAGCCATCAAAAGAATAGTCCATGTTATGGAGCAGGAGAAGGGGAGTCTTGTCTGTGACAACTCCGACCTGGAGAAGGAGAGGAACCAGGCCCTCGCTGCCCAGCGAGAGACTGAGGGGAGCCTGGCCGGGGTCAGGGCGACCCTCCTGGAGTCCGTCGAAGCCACCAGGGAGGCAGAGGACCACATCAAGGCCCTGCAGAGAGAGGCCCTGGAGGACAAGGAGGCAGCGGAGGAGGCTCTGGTCCTTTGCAGGGAGGAGGTGAAAGAAGGCAGAGTGAGAGAGAGCGACCTGCAGAGAGAGGCCTAGGAGGACAAGCTGGCGGCAGCTAAGAAGGCTCTGGTGCTTGGCAGGGAGGTGGAGGAAAGCAGACAGAGAGAGAGAGACCTCAAAAGAAAAGTCCACGTTATGGAGCAGGAGAAGAGGAGCCTCGTCTCTTACAACTCCGACCTGGAGAAGGAGAGGAGCCTGGCCCTCGCTGCCCAACTTGAGGTCGTGCTGCTATACTGAATATCAGTTGCCTCCTTGTTTTCCCATGATTTCGCCACTCAAGAGGGCACTTTAGCGCAATGTTTTCAACTGTGGTGGCAAAAGTGAGTGTGTTTCTGCTTGTTCATTTTTAATGTTCAATAAAAATAAAAATAAAAAGAGTCCGTACCTGTGCACGTCCTTGCTGGTAAGTGTATCACCTCGTCTGGGTGTATTAAATTCATTGCATGAAAACGAAAGCGAAATATAGCTGGGAACACTGTTACTGTTAAAGGCACTAAGAGAAGTCGAAAAACATTAAGGGGGCCCAGCCGTGCTGCCGAGGCTGTAGCTGTGGGATGTGGGGGAAGCTACCATGCAAGCTACCATGCAAGGAATGGGTGAGAAGCAAAATACTTGATGAGATATTTGAAAAGGAGAAAGATAATACGACAGTGTTAGAAACACAAACCTATGTAGAACCTATAGAGTATCACATGATTTAAAGGGTCTCCCTCTGATTTAACTGTGCACATTTGAGGCTCAGGCCCGTTATCAGAGTGTCTGGTATTCATGGGCCTGTGTGTTTCATTATGCGCTGATAGAGGGAGGCTGGTTGAACATAGTTAGTAGCTTACTGGACTTTAAGAGAGGCAATGAATGACAGCAACCACCACCTCCTCAACATGGGGATAAAGCATTTGAATTGCAGCATCATTCCCCAATTGATTTTCTGTAGCTGTCGTCCACACCAGTTGAACACAAACACTGTGAGTAGTGTCAAACTGTTCAAATAAATTGCAAGTGTATGGTAAAGCAGGTGGGGGATGAATGCTGCAATTAAATTGCTGTTGCTTGAGGAGAAATGTGTCAGTTATCCTCTCCTTGCCACCTATGATGAATGAATGAAATTCAATAGGGTAAAAACTGCAGTGTTAAAAATGTGAAATTTTGCTTTGTGCAAAAACAGGCTGACAGAAGAGAAGAGATAGAAAATGTTTAAAATTTGTTTTGCAAGAGTGCTATGCTCATGATGTCATCAAAACATGCATTTGTACTATGTTTCTGGTTCTAGCACTGGCCTTTAATCATCACTTTTAATCTTCACGTTTTTCGGGTGAGACGATCAGAGAAACACATGGCCTCAGCCATTCAATTACAGGGCCCCTCCACCAGTCTATATCAATGGTAAATGGACTGACCCTTTTCCACTATCGGGGCTGGCCTGCTTCTTTGGCGCTTTTCCATTTGTCGGCCCGGGTCGGGTCAGGTCGGTTCGGCGCGCTTCTTTAGCTCCCCTTCGATACCAGGGTCTAAATTTAGACCCGGAACCTTTTTGCCAGGCTGCGTGTGACGTGTGACGCTGCACACCGTTGATTGGTCAATGGAAATCGTCATCCCATGTTCATAGATTTCTTCGCTAACCGCCATCTTGAAATACCACATTCGCTCTTGGAAAATGTCACTACAGTTTCTGTAATAGCTTATTGATAAAGATTCGAAAAATGATGCTGACCATCGTATTATCTTAGTTTAATGTCATTTCAATGCATCATAGAACTTTTATTTACAACAAGCATAACACAAAAATCGCTATTATGCACCGTCTTTGCCCGTGAATGACACCGGCTGTGGAGGTGGAGAGACAATTTCTACCAGGGAATTCGCTCTGCGCTGTGTCATAGACCGTGATAACAGTGTCGTATCGACACCATTCAAATGGTTTTGGATTCCCTGTCCTCTCTCCTATCCGGACACGTTTGAATTGTTATCCTAACCCACGGTAAACCGAAGTTATTAACCTGCAAAGGGTGCCTCCGTTTACCGTCTTTGCCCGTGAATGACACCGGCTGTGGAGGTGGAGAGACAATTTCTACCAGGGAATTCGCTCCGCGCTGTGTCATAGACCGTGATAACAGTGTCGTATCGACACCATTCAAATGGTTTTGGATTCCCTGTCCTCTCTCCTATCCGGACACGTTTGAATTGTTATCCTAACCCACGGTAAACCGAAGTTATTAACCTGCAAAGGGTGCCTCCGTTTACCGTCTTTGCCCATGAATGACACCGGCTGTGGAGGTGGAGAGACAATTTCTACCAGGGAATTCGCTCCGCGCTGTGTCATAGACCGTGATAACAGTGTCGTATCGACACCATTCAAATGGTTTTGGATTTCCTGTCCTCTCTCCTATCCGGACACGTTTGAATTGTTATCCTAACCCACGGTAAACCGAAGTTATTAACCCGCAAAGGGTGCCTCCGTTTACCGTCTTTGCCCGTGAATGACACCGGCTGTGGAGGTGGAGAGACAATTTCTACCAGGGAATTCGCTCCGCGCTGTGTCATAGACCGTGATAACAGTGTCGTATCGACACCATTCAAATGGTTTCGGATTCCCTGTCCTCTCCCCTATCCGGACACGTTTAAATTGTTATCCTAACCCACGGTAAACCGAAGTTATTAACCCGCAAATGGTGCCTCCGTTTACCGTCTTTGCCCGTGAATAACACCGGAGGTGTTACAAACACAATACTCCTTTGCTAACTTCACCATCGGTGTGTCGTATATTCCTAACCTGTTGGCTACTAAAATGAAGAACAGTTATTGAGCAGTTTAAGACCATTTATTCAAAATGCAAAAGTACACAGACATCAAAGATGGACGCTGGTCTGGCAAAGAGAGACAGAGAGAGAGAGAGAGAGGGGGAGGGGGACAGAGAGAGAGAGAGAGAGAGAGCTGCTTGGTCAAGAGGTGAGGGAGAAGAGAGGGAGGGCCAGAGCCCACATCCTTACTTATAAACTTGGTCAAGATGCAGTCACAGCCAGTGGTCCTATCAGGTCAGGGGGAGGGGCCAGGAGGTCATAAATACCTTGCCCCACAGTCAGGAGCAAACATATAGGCCCATTATTAAATACAAATAAACTACAGATTCCCCCCTCGGAATACCCAGAGGGTGTTCCGAAACTAAATGACCACAAAACAAAAACAAAAACACAAAACCCCACCGACTGTAACTAAGAAACCAAAGAGAGAAAAAAAAAAAAAAAAAAAAATAAAAAAAAATAAACAACATGTTCCAATAAACAACAGAAAAACTACATCAACACACAACACAAGAAACATAATAACACAGACCAACCCAGCACCAGTACCAGCAACCAAAGATATCATATAAACCAAATACAAAACAATCAACAATAAAAAAGAATCCTAAAAATAACAATACAAATTAATCTAAACACAGTACATCATACATATTTCAACACAAAAACTTCCAACGACCGATGTTTTCTTTGTCCTTGAAGCGTCAGGGTCAGAGGTTGCTAGCACTTGAACCCAGTTGGAGAACAGCCTTTACCGCTGTCTCAGATTGATAACACTTTCATAGTCAGGAGCTTCCATTTTCGTTGCGCTAGGAACAGAACCTCTTTCCTATCTTTGCATAACCACCACATCACTTCTCAACTGACATCAATCACACAAATACACAAACAATACACAAATAATGACATTCAGTTATCATAACACATAATTCTCCAACAGTAAGCATAGGACAAAGGGAATGCATTAATGCATAGATCTTCACCTCAGGTGAGGACTAGTCTTCTGAAAAGTTCATTAACGTGGACTAAGTGACTGATTTTCCAAAAACAGTCAATGAGGCCCTGCCTCCTAAGAAAGTCAAAAATCATGTCTGCTATAATAGGTGCTCCTATCTTAGCAAAATAAGTTTCCCATGCCCCTAAGACCGTTTCCAGCCATGCTATCATCTGCTGTCCATTCCCGTCGTTCCCTTTGATCTGCTGCTTCACTACCCTATTCATAGTCTTTAATCTTTTCCTAACTGGTCGTCGTCCGTCAGTGTCATTGAGGTTCAGGCAGCCGCCTGGTCCCCTCCCACGCTGATCAAGGTCTGGGGAGTCGCCCTCAGCATCATCTGAAGCATGGTGCAGGCACTCGCCAGCATCCCCAGTAGCACAGGTGTCCAGGCTTTGGACACTCCCAGGCTGGACCTCCAGACTGTCAACCCTCTCTGCTTCGTTGGTTTCTGGTTCATTGGCATCTGGACAGCTTTCCCCTGTCCCCTCGGTTTCAGGCACTGCCGGTAATGTCACTGGCTGTAACACTGGCATTGCCACTGGCTCTGGCAACACCACAGCATCTCGTCGTAGCTCCTCCTTCTCAGGTTCTCTGGGGACCTCGGCACCTGTTGGCACAACATCCTGCCTACTCTGTACATCCACCCCCCTGTCCACCACCCGTGGCCCTATTGGGGTAGGGATATGCCCAGACACCACTGGTGTACCCACTCTGATGTTGTTTCTCCAGCAGACCCCACATTGACCCAAAGCATGGTCAATCTGTTCCATCAAATATGGACTCCAAAACCCATATTCCTTGGTGATTTTGCGTCTTACCTCCCCCCTAGCCACATGTGCTAATCCATGAGCTTCCCGTATTAACATGCCTATTAAATCTGAGGGTGCTACAACCAACCCCTCATGATTCCTCCATAGACCTGTGTCATCCTGACTTGCCCCCCTTGCTAGCCAAACGTTCTTGTCTAACGTAGTTACTCTACTCTGTAACATCAATAAATCCTCAAGTGTGACCATGCCCTGTAACTGCTTTTCATGTGTGACCAGAAGACCTTTACCTGCCTTGTCTGCTCCTGTAATGGCTTTGGCTGCATCTTCTGCAGCCCTGTTACCTTGTGTGACATGTGATGAGTCAGACCTGTGTGTGGCACACTTCACTATGGCTAATTCCTTTGGCTTCATCATGGCTTGTAACAGCTTCATGATCTGTGCGTGATGCTGTATAGGCGTACCATCAGTTCTCTTAAAACCCCGCCCCCTCCATACAGCTCCATTAAAATGACAAACATTATGTGCATAGGCAGAGTCGGTGTACACTGTCACTCTCCGTCCGGTTCCCAAGTTGCATGCTTCTGTGAGGGCAATCAATTCAGCCAACTGAGCCGAGCAAGGCTGAGGAACTGCCTCAGCCTGTTCTACAATAAACTTTGAATTCTGTGCTTTAACTAAGGAATACCCAGCGCACAAAGTTTCTCCTACCCCGTAACAAGACCCATCAACCCAATATTCTATATCAGCTCCCTTTAAAGGCAAAGCTTGTAGGTCTGTTCTATGCTTAATCACTCTGGCTGTCGATGGAATCTGAGCACCGGATGGCACCGTCACCTGACAGCCGTCAGGTGTGCATTTTACTGTACAGTTCAATTGGCATAGAGCATCTCTCCCTAGCAGCCCTGTTGGCGTGTGTTCTGACACAAGTGTTGACAGAGTTGCTCTCTGTCCCTTGTACTCTAAGTCTACAAGCTCAGTTGTAGGAATCAGCTGTTTAATTCCCTCAAATCCGATTGTCTTCACATATTCTCTAGACATAGGGAGGTGCGTGGCGCCTTCAGGCTTCTGTGTCACCACCAGCTGGCACCTCCCACTCGGATCTTCCGGGCACCCCTATAGGCCAGCTGCTGGGCCTCCGTAAGGGTTCATCACTCCTGGAGCAGGTGTAGTAGGAGGCCAATATCCTCCTCCTTGGCTCCCCCCTGCGGCCCCCTGGGGCCTGTTGCAGCAGGTACAGGCTAGATGTCCATTCTGGTCGCATTGGTAACACGGTTCTAGCATCTTCTTCCCTGCTGCTGTCCATCCCCCTGGTGGTGGTCCTTGGCCAGGCTGTGTGTACATCTGGTATGGAACCGCTTGCACCCCTGGTGGCCCTTGTGGGTATGGATACCCCCCTTGTGGCCCCTGTGGGTAGGACTGGTAAGTAGCAGGATACCCCCCTTGTGGCCCCTGTGAGTAGGACTGGTAAGTAGCAGTCTGCACTCCAGGTGGCTGTTGCTGTGGGGCTAAAGCCTGCACTCCCTCTATGTTCCTCTCGCTTTCAGTCAATTGCAAATGAGTCAATATTCTGAGGGATTCTTCGTCTCGTGCCTTCTGTATCTGAATGTTCTTTCGATATAACTCAACTTGATGAGCTACGTGGTCTATATAAACAGCTTTGTTCATGTGTCGTAGCCCCACCACTTCTGCTAGCTTATCCTTAACTGGGGTAGGAAGCCCTTCTTGTATTTTTTCCCTGATTATGGATTTTTCTAAGGGGTTATCTTCAGCGTCTTTCCCTGTCACACTTCTCCATTGAGAGTGCACACGGGCAACATAACCCCTGGGATTCTCATCCCCCCCCAGTGGCTTCACAATGATATTGTCTGGGTGAATGTGAGTAGGGTAGGTCTCTCTGATTGCTTTCCACAGCCTGCCTCTGTTTGCTGCGAAGAGCTCTGGATCATAAACTGATGTATTGATATATCTATGAAGTCCTGCCTTCATCAATATTTCCTGCATTGTATCCAATCCTGCAATAAAAGCTAAGAGTCTTTTCAGGTCTCCCATCGCGGCCTGCGTTCCTGTCAGTATCACGTCGACCTCTCGCGTCCACGAATGTCCTCCCTCCTCCAGAACTGGGAGTTTCTCGATCACTTCAGACAGATCTGTATGATGCCACGGATGATATTCCATCTTGTTACCCCGAATCAGCACTGGACAGTTCTTTAATGTATTTGATGACATTCGGTGACAATCTCCCTCTTTCTCCGGGCGTCTTCTCCCACCTTTCCTTTCGGCTGTGGCTATCATCTTCCTGACCTGCGCGTTGTAGCCTCCATCTGCATTGTCGTCATCACTTGAGTCTTCACTGCCATCTTCGCTGTCATCTTCCTCGTCACTCCTGTCGTCCCCTTTTCCCCTTGGCTCCTTCTTCTTCTTCTGGGAATGATCCTCCAGTGCCTTAGCATATGGAGGGGGACTGGAGGCAGGACACAGGTCTGGGGATGAAATGTTCAATTTCTGTTCCAGTGTTCTGGCCAATTCTTTTTTCTTTTCCGGTTCCATCTGAGCTATTTTCTGTCCCTCTACCTTAAATAGATCTAAAATAGCTAACTCTAACTTGCGTTTCTCTGATCTAATCTTTCCTCTTTGATGTGCTTTGTGCCCATTGATAAGTATCTCCAATGTTGCAATTAATTGTAAATTAATGCTGCCCTCTTTCGGCCACGGCTGTTCAATGTATGCCCAACGGCTATTCCATTTCGTTGACATTTTGCTAATTTCCCTAACAAGAGGATTCATTTTTTCCACTATAGCCATAGGGGATAACGTAGCCAACATTCCACGATGTTCACTAATATCTTTTAACAGCTTCGTGGAATTCGACCCCATTCTACTTGCTCAATATGCTGACAATATTCTATATTAGATAAGGTGTACGCTTCTTACAACCCACCTTCCTATTGTCTTGTTTGCTAAACAAATGCTAGTCCAATATAACTGTATTAACCGTCCACACAAAACCACTACAACCCAGAACAACAGATTTGCCTCTTGTGTATGTCAGTGCAGTATTAACTTAAATCTAATCACTTTGTAAGTACTTTATACTTAAATGTGTTTCCTAATTGTTTATGAATATGTGTCACTTGATTACTCATTCAATACTAATTACAGTTCTGGTCAACACAATTATTAAATCACAAAGGCTGGTCACACCTAAGTATTCACTGATCCACAAAAACCCTTTTACTGCTCAACTATCAAATATGTACTATTCTGCTATTCCTTAATCAAACACTGTGGAAATGACCTAACTAATATAAAATATGTAAATTACAAATATTAATTATAACCTGTAAAGAAATCGACTTGTTATTTGGAAAAGAATGAATGATTAATTATTAATTACAATCTGTAAAGAAATCGACTTGTTAAGTGAAAGGAATGAATGATTAGTTAGAATTATTCATTGACACTTCATTGATGTAAACCTGTGAAGTCAATTAGCTATTATCAACATATCATTAGATTGTCACAAAACAATTGATCAAAGTTTTGTGAAAACAGAGAAATAAAATGATCTGAATAATTAATTCAATCAATTTGTAATTAATTAAATTAATTAAAGTAATGTAATACATTACAATCATTTATAACCATCTATTTATTAATGTATCGGACTGTTTCATCGACCTCAGCTGTATCTCCCTGAGGATTTAGTGTTTTAAAATGTCTTGTCGTATTTTGTCCAGCAGGCGGCGCCAAGCAACCGACTTGCGTATCGATTGCGCATGCGCCAGCTCTTCCACCCCCCCTTTTCTCCTTGAAACTGGAGACAAAGACAGCCTTGTATGAGAGAGGAAGGAGGAGGGGGAGGGGCTGGTCTTTGGTCTTTGCGGTTTGGCAATGTTTGAAAAACCGCTCCTGTGAAGAGATTAGTCTCACAACATCCACGACACAACAATTTCACGATTATCTTTCAATCCAGTTAAACTATTATTTATCTTTTACTTTTAACAAACAATGCTTAAACTTTAAACTACTTTAAAATACCCCAATGATCAATTCACTATCTTTCTATCTCTAAATTACTACACAACCTATGTGAAATGAATTTAACTTTATCTGTAAGAAATAAGGAATGTAATTAATCAGTCAGGTTCCTTTCTAAAGGAATGCTTTCTAAAGGAGTGTTTGTTTGCAGAGGCAAGAAGAGGGGGGCTTTACAACCCGTTTTCCTTGAAAAATCACCGCGTGTTTGTAGCCTGATGTGTGAAAAGGCCAGAGGGCAGAAAGCAGGGGGGTCAATTTAACAACCCTTTGTCTAACCTCTGGGGAAAACCGCGCCCTCTGTACGTGTCTTTTCTCCGGACAAAGGGCAATGGCGTCTATGAATGGATTCTATGACACAGTTCTGAAGAATTGATTTCTTAATCTACTTCAAATAATGCTCTTATTTACAAAACAGACTCCATAATCCAGTTACACTTTATCAAATTTAGAAATACGTATCCCCTTACCATTAACACATTAATACACTCATCAGAATTTTCTCTGATCTAATACACGTATATCAGTAATATACCAGTCCACTTCAAAATGCCTTTATCAGTTTGTTTCTGGCAGTCTACACTTTTTCATATAGACACTATTAGAGTACGTCTTCCTCTAATACCAAATTTTACACACATACACGATATTCCATAACACCATGCAAATCAAATGACTCATTTACAAATACCTTACAAATTAAATCGTATATTTTCAAATACGGGCTTCTTAACCCGGCTCTCACCCCCAGTTTAAAGACTATGAAAGATGTGTTTCCTTTTCCAACAAGTTATTTTACTTTAAACCTTAAAGTTGAAGGTTGTTTTAGTCTCAAAGAAAATGTTTGAAAACCCAGCTGTTGCACACGCGCCCCTAGCGGTTTAAACAGAAAATAGCGCTATTTTAATTCTTACCGTCTTCAGAGCCGTGGATTCAGCTTAAGTTTTCAAACGTAGATTCCTTTTTATAGACCTCCGGGATTCAGGCTCGCCATCTGTCGTATATTCCTAACCTGTTGGCTACTAAAATGAAGAACAGTTATTGAGCAGTTTAAGACCATTTATTCAAAATGCAAAAGTACACAGACATCAAAGATGGACGCTGGTCTGGCAAAGAGAGACAGAGAGAGAGAGAGAGAGAGAGAGGGGGAGGGGGACAGAGAGAGAGAGAGAGAGAGAGAGCTGCTTGGTCAAGAGGTGAGGGAGAAGAGAGGGAGGGCCAGAGCCCACATCCTTACTTATAAACTTGGTCAAGATGCAGTCACAGCCAGTGGTCCTATCAGGTCAGGGGGAGGGGCCAGGAGGTCATAAATACCTTGCCCCACAGTCAGGAGCAAACATATAGGCCCATTATTAAATACAAATAAACTACAGTGTCAACCGTGATAACAGTGTCGTATCGACACCATTCAAATGGTTTCAGATTCCCTGTCCTCTCCCCTATCCGGACACTTTTAAATTGTTATCCTAACCCACGGTAAACCGAAGTTATTAACCCGCAAAGGGCACCGTGTTTGTCCGTGAATAACACGGCACACAATGATACTATGTAACGATGGTCAAACAGCCAAACTTCTTTCATTCAATTCTTTTATTTGACCTGCAGAGAAGACATATAAAACACAATTCTTCTCTGTTCTGCAACTCTTGTGAATCCATGAAGATGGCGGCCATGTTCTCGTACCACCGTCTATGTATATTTCACGTCAGGATAATTTGTTTACAGAACGAACACAAATTTCCCTCAAACATTACAAATAACAATTACAAACAACATGTGGAGCGACATACCTGCAGAGAAGACATATAAAACACAATTCTTCTCTGTTCTGCAACTCTTGTGAATCTGCGCGTTCAAAATAACATACAATAAATGTTCTGTTTCACATCATCACAATACATGTAAAAACAAACAGCACAGTACTACACCAACATTTTCACCCTACATTACAAGATTCTCCATACAAACAACAAAACACGAGGAGCATTTTACATAGCGCACATACCCATGAAGATGGCGGCCATGTTCTAGTACCACCGTAAGTACGGCAACAAGAGAAGGACAAAAGAACGCGCAGACCTGCAGTACACCCAAACTCCAATGGGGGGCTCCAACAACAACCAGGGCTGCTCAAGCACGGCGAAACTCATCTACATTCACCACAACTAAACATACATTCCCAACTCTGTTACACCCACCTCCCCTGAATTTCGCCAACCTTGAGCAGCAACTATACATTTAAATACTACTTTTTACTTTTTACACTATTACATAGGGCCGCCAAAGGACAGGACAGCCAACTTGAAAAGTATCCTATAAGGATGAAGTGGAAAGAGAGGTAAACTACCTCTCCAACCAACTACTGGCGGTAGGATGCGTTCTACACCCCACAAGACCCTATTTATTTTTTCTGTGTATTACTAGCCTTCAAGAGGCCACAACCTCTTATGAAACAATCAGAATACCGAACAAACCTATATGTCATAGGATGTCAGTGTGCACAGTGTATACATGCACTGAACTGAGCTTCGGCTTATCTAACTGTGGAAAGCCTGGAACACTGACCTACAAACAGCTCGAATGTTTGACTTAGTGTCTTGGATAATGTCTTGTCCTGACATAGTATAAATCAATCTGTCAACTGGTTTGATAAGGCGACCAAACTTGGACTTGACCTGTGTGACTGTACTAGGATGTTCACACTGTGTAACAGAAGCTAGAGTGTCAGTACGCTGTGTGTCACTAGCATCATCTGTCTGATTTGTGTTACCAGAAACATCAGTACAATCATCAGCGCTAACCACAAATCTAGAATCAGAGTTAATGGACTGATCTACCATTTGCTCCTCAGCCATCTGCTCGGGGACCCTCTGAGGGGCAAACGAGACTGAAGACACTACAGTGTTAGTAGCCTCTGTCCGTGAGTGGTCAGGGAATGGTAACTGGGTGACCCACTCTAGGGTTCTTCCCTTGGGATCCTTGGGCTCTGGAACAGTCAAGGGAACATCCCTCTCCCGAACAGCTCTTCCCCCATACTCCATGTCTTCAACCTCCCCTCCCTCACTCCCAGGACAGGAATCCACTCTCTCCGACTCGAACGCGGTTCCTCTACTCACTTCCCCAGGCAAGGAATCCTGTTCCACTTCCGACACGGACATGTCACTTGGCTCATTTGATGTATGAACAGCAGACAGGGATGAAACTGGGTCAGAGATCACACTCGTATCATACACCGGCAGAAAGTTCACCAACAACAATAGATTACGGTGGACTACCTTCTCTCGTCCAGTGACAGTGTCTTGTATCCTGTATGTGTGAGTCTCAGAGTTCCTATCCACCACAGTGTATACAGTAGACTCCCAACGGTCAGCCACCTTTCTCTTTCCTCTCTCTCTCTTGTTCGCCAACAGCACACGGTCTCCGACATCAATGGTGGGCCCTTTCACTCGTCTGTTGTAGAGCTCTGTGTGACGGTGCTGTTCTTTTATGACATGTTCCTGGGCTATGACCATAGCTTCTCTCAGATCCTTCGTGAGAGACATCACATACTTGTCGTAGCTGACCACAGCTGGATCATTCAGGACTGTCCGGAAGAGTATATCGACAGGGAGACGAGGAGTACGCCCGAACATCAGATAGAAAGGTGCATAGCCAGTTGACTCATGCGCTGTGCTATTGTACATGAACGTCAGAGTTTGCAAACGCCTCGGCCAGTTGATTTTTGCCTCTGGTTCAAGCGCTCGGATCATGTTACCGAGAGTTCTATTGAAACGTTCCACACTACCGTTACCCATCGGGTGATACGGGGTTGTGTGCGACTTTCTGACACCGGAGACTCTGAGCAGCTCACTCACTAGTTGACTCTCGAAGCTAGCTCCCTGGTCGCTATGGATACGTTCTGGGAACCCAAAGACGCAGAAGAACTTGTCCCATAGAACTCTCGCCACCTGTTTGGCTGACTGATCTTTGCAGGGGAATGCCTGGGCCATTCTTGTAAAATGGTCAGTAACAACTAACACATCAACTGACTTGTTCCTTGAGTCCTCCGCTGACCAGAAATCAATGCAAACCAGCTGAAGTGGCCTGGTTGATGTGATACTCTGCAAAGGCGCCCTCGCAGCAGGTTCAACAGTCTTACTGACAATACACCGCTGGCAGTTACGGACGTAGTCTCTTACGTCTCTGTCGAGGTTGAGCCAGAAGAACCTCTGTCTGGCCAAGCCAAGACTCCTGAACTGACCTTGATGGCCGGCATGGTCATGAACACCTCTCAGAACTTCAACTTTCTTAGACTCAGGAACCACATACTGGCGGCGTTTTGACTTCACGACTTGATCCCTCGAGACTCTGTAGAGTATCCCATTGCTCACAACAAGTTTCTCCCAGTGCTTCAGGTACCTCATGACTGTGACTGATTCCTTATCTCTCTCTCTCCTGGAGGGTCTCCGATGTCTCTCCACATAGTACAAGACTCGAGAGAGAGTTCTGTCTCTGAGCTGTTCATCCCGGAGTTCCTTCTCACTGTAAGCAGGAAGTGAGTCCTGACCACCTGGGACTAACTGAGGCAAATGGTGCAAGACTGCTACAGCACGCGTTCTTGCTCCGACCTCCCACAGATCGTCATATGACTGTAGAACAACAGACACTTCATCCATCTCCATAGACTGAGCGTGGACATGCAGAGGTGATGGGACACTTTGAGCGTAACTCTCTGCCTGGCGTGGAGTGTCACCACTATCATTGGACGACCGGAAGGCGTCCTGTACAGAAGCACTCGACACATCCTGGACTTCGGAGAGGAGATTCTTGTAGGGCTCTTCAAGTAATCTGTGACTGACTCTCTGCTTGACGAAAGGCACACGACTCAAGGCATCAGCGACAACATTCTGTGGGCCTGGCACGTACTTGATGTCGAAGTTATAGCTCGCTAACTTAGCCACCCATCGTTGCTCGCAGCAGTCCAGCTTGGGCTTCGTCATGATATGAGTCAATGGATTATTGTCCGTCCAAACAGTGAAATCATGCCCCTTCAACCAATGGCTAAACTTGTCACAGACACTCCACTTCAAGGCTAGGAATTCCAACCGATGGGCTGGGTAGTTTCTCTGAGACTGAGAGAGGGACTTGCTGGCGAATGCGATTGGCCTCGCTCGGTCTTCACCCTCTTGGATCTGCGACAGGACAGCACCGATGCCATCAAGGGACGCGTCCGTTGACAGCATGAAGGGACGGCTGAAATCAGGGTGAGCCAGGACAGCCGTCTCAACCAGCGCCGTTTTCAGCTTCTGGAAAGCCTGCTCCGTTTCGGGGGTCCAGTCAGTAACCTTCAACTTCCTGCTTTGTGACCTTTGTTTGGACTGTTTCACCTTCCCTTTTCTCTTCTGGCCCGTCAACAGAGAGAAGAGAGGCTTTGCAATAGCGGAGAAGCTAGGCACAAAGTGCTGGTAATAATTGATCATCCCCAAGAAAGATCTGATTCGTTTCTGTGAGGGGGTTACACCGTCCGCTTCCATCAGGTCAGCACTTGTCATCTTTGCGATGCTCTCAACTTTGCTGGGATCAGTCAACACACCGTTGTCATTAATTATGTGGCCGAGGAATTTGACGGATTTCCGGAGAAAAAAACACTTCTTGGGGGCCAATTTCAGGTTATGACCACGCAGTCTACTGAACACCATCTCCAAGCGTTCCAGAGCTGTCCTCTCATCAGGGGCGTACACCAATAAATCATCCAGATAAACCAGTAAGCTCAGATAGTTCTGGTCTCCGAAAATGCTAGTCATCATACGCATGAAGCTCCCAGGACTATTACAGAGGCCCTGCGGGAGGCGATTATACTCATACAAGCCCATAGGTGTTGTAAAGGCAGAGTACTTTCTGTCATCCTCGTGTAGTGGCATGTTATAAAACCCTGAGGTTAGATCCATAGTACTAAACAAGGAGTTACCTCCAAGTGCAGCTAAGCAGTCGGCCTGGTGAGGGAGAGGGTGAGCATCCTTCAGGGTCCTCTTGTTCAGCCAGCGAAAGTCTGTACAGATACGGAGATCTCCGTTCTTTTTCCATACAAGAACCAACGGAGATGCATATTCACTGGTTGACTTCCTGATTATATCTTTCTCCTCCATCTCACTCAGTACTTGGCGCAACTTCTGATACTGACTGGGGGGCACTCGTCTGAATGGGAGCCGGAATGGCCTGTGATCTGAGAGGTGAATGCGATGTATGAAGCCCTTTGCCTCTCCACAATCCAGGTGATGGCGTGAGAAGATGTCCTTGTAGCGCACAACCAGGTCAGCCATCTTGCTTCTACACTGTTCAGACACGTCACAGGAGTGTATGTCGAGCCCACTCAATCCCATGTACTTCAGTTCCTCATCAACAGTGCGGGCCGCATTTTCACTGGACGGGGTTACTTGACAGCAACTGAGTAGTGGGACCTCAGCAGGTCCGGTCTCATCCATGTCCTCGAGCGCAATGCAGGAGAAGACGTCGGCCAATTTAGCATTGCGTCTTACCAAGACGGGCCTGTCGGACGAGTTGATCAGCTTCAATGGAACCCATCCGTCTCCCCACAAAGGAGTAACAACTCTGGCCACCAGAACCCCTCTTGGAGCTGAGCGACACGATGTGGGCTCTGTCATCACAGCGCTACCAGGAGACACAATAGTGGACTTGGGTAGCTTGCCCCACATCAGGTACTCCCGACCAGGCTCAAGACACACGGCTGAGTTGCACCTGACTGTGCCTATCTTGTCAGGTATGACGTCACCTCGCCAACGGTTCAGACCAGCGAGCATCGAGAGAAACTGTTCAGATTCTGGATCGCCAGCAGGACAGGGCGTAGACACAGCCTTCCAGTAGCCATCACATTGCTTATACTGCCGGAGGATATATTTAATAACATTGGTGCCTAGTATCAACTCATCATGCTGGCCTTCAACTACCAGAGTGGGAACCATAATCCTACAGCCATACACCTCCATTTCCACGTTGAAAGCTGACTCAGGCTTGACACGGCGACCACCACAGCCAACAAGCACCACATTTGAACTGAACTGGTTATGCTCTGTAGCAACTCCAACCTCTCTAAGCTTTCCCTCTGCCGTCTTACTCATTGTACAAGCCATAGACCCACTGTCTAGCATAGCATTTAGAGTCACTGTATTACCAACTGTCACAGGTGTGTAGAAAAGGCTGTCACTACCACTAATTGTATGCGTATTCTGATAAACAATATCTTCAGAGTTATCACTTGAGCTTTTGAGAGCTATATACACTGTCTCAGCACTAGATTCGTCCTCACAATGGGAGTTTACTTGGCGACCTATACTTTCTCCCTCTGAATACAGGCCACCTAGTTTCCCTGAGGCTGAGGTGCTCGGGACGACCTGGTGGGACACTCAACTTTTGTGTGACCTGGGGCTAAACAGACAAAGCACAGCCTCTCTGACATGCAGTGTGAGATGGTAGTGTGTCTACTGTCATCACAGACTCGGCAGGCCTTCTCACGGGCGCCACCCTGGTATCTTCCGCCACGAGGAGCACTGTCACGCTGCTGCACTTTCCCCATCATCTGCTCCAGCCTCTCCATAATGCGAGCAAGAATCCTGTCTTCAGATTGCTGAGTGTTCTGGGCCACAGCAGTCGCGGAGGAGGGGCACGGAAGCTGGCCTAAAGCATGGTCCTGGGAAGGAATGAGGGTAGAAGGCAGACACTGTGTGTGGTACACTGGACTATGGGCAGGAGCAGGGGGGTACTGGGTGGAACACTGCTCAGACACAGACTGAATCGAAGGCTCTGGATGAGACTGCACAGTGTGGAGGGCGGTGGCATGGCTCTTCAATGGCACAGAACTACCGGTCCTGCCAGAGGCTCTCAGCTCTCTCTGGTAATTATCAATCTTCAACTGTATGTCTCGTGAGCTCCACTCCTCAATAGCCTTGCATTCCAGAATACGGGATAGTCCAGAGTCCGGGCAATGCCTGACAAACATCCGTGCTACCTCTTCACCTATGTTCTCCATCCTCCTACCTTGTCTGCGAAGGCCCTCACCAGCTACATCAGCTGCTTTGTTGATCCTCAACCAGTAGTCTACAGGGTTCTCATTGGGTCTGGGTAGAGTGGCATAGAAATCTGACAACGGGAGGCATGATGACACATCACTGAAGTACTTGAGAAGGATATCATAGATGAGATCAGGGTTCTGCTTCACATCAAGTGTCTGATCGCTACGCAAACCAACCCTCACGACATCCTTTGCCTTACCCATCAGCCTTGCCAGTATCTCCTCAGCCTGTTCATGCATTGGACATTTCTGCTTTCTCAGATAAGCTTTAGACATGTCAATCCAGTCCTGGACTGAACACTTATCAGAACTATCACCTCGGAACATTGGTGGTTCCCTGTCTGATTTTACATTCACAGTAACGCGCGGAACCTCCTGTCTAACAACATTAGGATCAGTTACAGGATCTGGAGGCGATGTGCAGTTGAGGTGTGCACTGCTCATACTACTTGAGTGAACTACACCAGCTGAAATTAACTTGGTTACAATGGACTCGCCAATCTGAGCACCTAGCTGACCCATCATGTCTGAAAGGTGATGAAGAGCTTCAGTGTCATTAACACTGGGTGTGGATGTGGGAGGAGCCTCCCCTGTAAACTGTCCGACAGCAGCACAACCTGGGTCCTGACCTGACCCTGTGCCTCTACCACTGTCAATAAACAACTGGGAACACCCCACCTCCCTACTATTGACAGCACTGTCAATGTCAATGTCACTGTCACTGTCAATGTCTATGACAGCACTGTCTGCTCTGCTCTGACATGCCCCCCATGCACCCCTCCCCATAGGCAACACTGGACTGGCAAAAATCTCATCATTAAAACCTGGCCTCTGAGCCATAGTGGTACAGACATGCGTTGTGTAATATTACTGAATGAAAAAAAAAATAATAATAATAATGTTTAAAAAAAAATATAAAGTTACAGCAGGACATAAAAACCAAAACAATCAAAGCACTTTTTAAACTGATATAATCACAGACCTCAGACTGAATGACCATTTACTATAATACTCTGACCACACTTGATCTATCACACTAAGACCTGGCATCCACGCAGCATCCACGGAGATCGGCGTTCAGCTGATCTTGAGATCGACGTGTCACGGCACCAGTGTAACGATGGTCAAACAGCCAAACTTCTTTCATTCAATTCTTTTATTTGACCTGCAGAGAAGACATATAAAACACAATTCTTCTCTGTTCTGCAACTCTTGTGAATCCATGAAGATGGCGGCCATGTTCTCGTACCACCGTCTATGTATATTTCACGTCAGGATAATTTGTTTACAGAACGAACACAAATTTCCCTCAAACATTACAAATAACAATTACAAACAACATGTGGAGCGACATACCTGCAGAGAAGACATATAAAACACAATTCTTCTCTGTTCTGCAACTCTTGTGAATCTGCGCGTTCAAAATAACATACAATAAATGTTCTGTTTCACATCATCACAATACATGTAAAAACAAACAGCACAGTACTACACCAACATTTTCACCCTACATTACAAGATTCTCCATACAAACAACAAAACACGAGGAGCATTTTACATAGCGCACATACCCATGAAGATGGCGGCCATGTTCTAGTACCACCGTAAGTACGGCAACAAGAGAAGGACAAAAGAACGCGCAGACCTGCAGTACACCCAAACTCCAATGGGGGGCTCCAACAACAACCAGGGCTGCTCAAGCACGGCGAAACTCATCTACATTCACCACAACTAAACATACATTCCCAACTCTGTTACAACTACAGTTCATAAAGCAGACAAGTGAAGGCAGTGGTTTTAAGGGTTCAAAAAACATGACTTTATTATGTGTACATAGCTTCCTCTCTCTCTTTCTCTTTCTCTCCCAAAAAATCACGGTTAGTAATATACCACATGCCGAGGAAAAAGTATACGATAGCTTCAAGTTCCTCCATGTCGCTATTGTTGTGGCTGTGTTGTGTCTCGTGAAAATATACGTCACCACCATGGCGCGCTTTTATGACGCGTAACTCCGCCTACTATCTCCTCCTCCTCCTACTAGTTCCTGGTCTGTTGTGTATAGTGGAAAACCAGAACTGTTCAAAAGCGGGCCGAAGCGACCCGACCCGAAGCGTGCCGTCCCGAACCGGGCCGAAGGGATTCACTGTATCGCGTCCTGTCTTCCTTCAGGCTACTGGGTTAGTGATACATGGCTTGTAAACAAAAGTCTGTTTTAGGACTTGTTCAAAAGCAAGGACTGTGTGATCATCTAATTATGTGTATTTATGTGTCTTTAGCATGTTGATGTTCTGTCAGGATGTTGTGATGTGCTAAACATGCAGTTAGATGTTCATAGCGGTTAGATGTTCAATTGGGTTCGATAGAACATCGGTGGGCTGGATGCAATCCTACTTAGAGGGGAGTGAACAGGTGGTTAGTGTGAACGGAACACTGTCCCCCCCCCTCCCAGTGACCTGCGGCGTTCCACAAGGAAGCATATTGGGACCTTTACTGTTCCTAATATATGTGAATGACATGTCATCAGCATGTAATTGCAATTTGTTCCTGTTCGCGGATGACTCGGCTCTGCTGGTCTCTGACAGGGACATATTGCAGGTGGAAAAAGCGCTAAGCACTGAACTGAGTAGAATCTGCATCTGGCTAGCTGACAATAAACTATCAATACACCTAGGTAAAACTGAAACCATCCTATACGGATCCCCATCTAAACTCAGAAAGGCTGAAAATTTTAAAATAAAAGTGGGTAACATTAATATCACAAGAAAAGAGGATATTACATACCTGGGCTCCATCTTAGAGGCAAATCTTTCCGGAGATAAAATGGCAGCAAAAGTAATCAAAAAAGTGAACCATAGAACTAGATTCTTGTACAGGATATCCTCACTTGTCAGTAAAAACACACTGAGGACCCTATCAGGAGCTCTCATTCAATGTCACTTCGACTATGCCGTAACATCATGGTACTATAGAACCACAAAGGCCCATAAAACAAGACTCCAGACAGCCCAAAATAAACTGGTTAGGCTTCTGCTAGGCCTCAACCCTAGGACACATCTAACCGCTGCTCATTTTTTGAGCCTTGATTGGCTACGAGTAGTTGACAGAGTGCAGCAGCTTGCACTGGGCCTGGTCTTCAAGATACGTTACACCACAAAGACACCCAAGTACCTGGCAACATACTTCCAAAAAGTGAACAACGTCCACACATACAACACCAGAGGAAGCTCCACGAACCACGTTCAACCGCGTTGCACCACAAACAAGGGGTTAAACTCGTTTGCAAACTATGCAGTAAAGATGTGGAACGCCCTTCCTATAATCTTAAAGGAGTGCAAAACACTGCCCACCTTCAAAACCACTCTCAAAAAACATTTACAGGAGGCTGCAATCCGTAACTGGACCCTCTAAAACAAAAATCAGATTAAAAGACCCGAACTACCCACTGTACATACTTTGTGTTTTGTCCCCCGCCCCCACCTGTGGTGTATGTCCCCACCTGTCCTACCCGCTGTACATACCTTATGTTTTGTTGTATTGTTCTTCCCATGATGGATGTACGTTTATCTTGTAGATAGTAATAGTTATTTGTCTGTATTATCATGTAGATAGTACTAGTTCTTTTCTTATGTCTGTCTTACATGTAACGATGAATTGAAAATCAAGGACCCCAATTGAAATAAGCCAGTGGCTTTCTTGGGTTTTTATCCTTTTAGTTGACCTTGTATGTAATATGTACTTTCATGTACCTACTTCTGCAAACCTTCTAATAAAGTTTTCAATCAATCAATCAAGCGATGTTCCTTCTTAGCATGCTAGCTAGCTACCAACAGTATGGTAGCAAACACGTCTGTTTTGATTCAGTGAGTTTCTCTGGTATTTGGTTTGAGGTTTCAATGTATGGCACATCATTTGAAAGCTTACAATCTGCACTTTCATAATCTGCAAAAAACTGAAAAATGACCGTGCCCTACTTGGGGACTTTTTCACCAGACCCTGTCACATATTCTAGGACTACTAGTATACGCTATTAGTGCTCATATATACTTCATTCTATAGTTGTATTTAAATGTGGTCCTCTGTGGCTCAGTCGGTAGCTCACTGTAATGTAAATCGCTTTGGATAAAAGCGTCAGCTCAATGGCATATAAATGCTGATGATTAAGTGTGACAACGAGAATGTTGATGTACCATTATCAGATGTGGGAAGAAGCAAGTGCACACAAATCAAATGTGTTTTTAAATATAATGTCCAGTGATACTCAGTTTAAGAACACAAAATATATATGAGTTTGATATTTGTGTTTGTAACAGTTGACAACCACTTTTAACTATTTGTTAAAACATGTAACAAATTAATACATCTAGCGGGCTTGTTTGATTTGTATGCTATTTAATTTAATTAATCAGATCAAAGATCACAGACACGAAGTCTAATACTAGCCGACTATAGTGCAGAAGAAAAGGTATGGATTGGAATGTTTCATGTGAATAGCTGCAATGAAAATATTTTAATGAAGGTCATTTTTCTGTTTTCCCAGTTTATGAAAAGGCAGATTGTAAGCTTTAAAATTATGTATCTGAAACAAGTTGAAGAAGATATACGTATTTGAATGTTGATAACCCCCAAATCAACAAAAAGAGAAATTCAGCCTCAAGGTTTTCACAGACACTTTTCACAGGCAGGTAATGGGTGGGAACAGTAGCTGGTTAACTTTCCCCCCAAACACTCCCCCAGGACAACCACTCCCCCATTACGCTACCTGTCATTATCTACCTGTCATTTGTCAGTGGGGTTATCAGCTAACCCTCAGGCAACAAACTTTCATGATTCATGATTTTTTTTGCCATGTGTGCCAAAAGTTTATTTACATCCCATTATACAAGTACAAGAGAGTAAAATTGTTATGGCTTCAATTTCAGTCAACAATGTAGCAGCAAGAGAAAAGAAACTGGCAAAAGGTAACAATAATAATGTTGTGTCTGTGTGTATGCATTTATTTAGTCCATAATGCATCTAGTGGGGGTGTAGCTCCTTTAAAATGCTTAAAATGCTTAAAATGATTGCCCACTGTTACCAATACACCATGTTTACGAAATACTACTATGTTCATAAAATAGAATTGCTAATACAATGACAAATACCTAAAGTGCGTGACTCACATCAAGGTCTCATCTAATAATAATAATAATAATAATAATAATAATAATAATAACTTACATTTATATAGCGCCTTTCAAAAACCCAAGGACGCTTTACAAGGGAATGAACGGACAGACAAAACAGAAAACAAAGCAAAAACTGAAACAATGACTAAGGGCCAAAGGCCTTGGAGAACAGATGTGTTTTGAGGGCTAATTTGAAGGAGTCCAGGGTGGGGGCGTTGCGGATCACTATAGGGAGGGAGTTCCAGAGAGTAGGTGTGGCCACACTGAAGGCTCTGTCCCCAAAGGTCTGTAGGTTGGTGCAGGGGGTGGATAGCAGGCCCATGTCTGCGGATTTGTAGGTGAGGAGGAGGATTTTGAATGTGATGCGGGACTTGACCGGGAGCCGGTGGAGGTGAGGATTGGTGTGGGTGAGGATCCTGGCAGCTGAGTTCTGCACGTACTGGAGCCTGTCCAGGGCTTTGTTGGGAACCCCGAACAGGACTCCATTACAATAGTCCAGACGGGAGGTGACGAAGGCGTGGATGAGGGTTTCGGCAACGGAGTCAGTGAGGGAAGGTCGTAATCTGGCCGTGATGTTTCTGAGGTGGAAAAATACGGATTTAGTGATGGATTTTAAGTGGGAGTGGAAGGAGAGGGTGGAGTCCAGGATGTCGCCCAGGTTTCGGACTTCGGGGGATGGGGAGATGGAGCATCCGTCGACCTCGAGGATGAAGTCCCCAACCTTCCGGAGCAGCGCCTTGGGTGCCACAACCATGAGCTCTGTTTTCTTGGTGTTAAGTTTGAGAAGGTTAGATGTCATCCAGGTTTTTATTTCGAGCAGGCAGTTGATGAGGGACTGGGGGGGGAGCGGCGAGAATGGGGTGGAGCTGAGGTAGATTTGGGTGTCGTCGGCGTAGCAGTGGTAGTTAAGGCCGTGACGACGGAGGATCTGGCCGAGGGGGAGCATGTAAATGGTGAAGAGGAGGGGTCCGAGTACAGAGCCTTGGGGGACGCCTTGGTTGACTGGGGCTGGGGGGGAGCTTGAGCCGTGGGTGGAGACAAACTGTTCCCTGTTCGAGAGGTATGATGTGAACCAGGAGAGGGCTGTACCAGTGACACCCAGGTGGGTGGAGAGGCGGTTGAGGAGGATGGTGTGGGAGACAGTGTCGAAGGCAGCAGAGAGGTCCTGGAGGATGAGGATACTGAAACGGCCGAAGTCAGCAGCAATGAGGAGATCATTGGTGATTTTAATGAGGGCGGTTTCTGTGCTGTGGTGGGATCTGAAGCCGGATTGTAGGGGCTCATAGAGCTCATGGTTGGACATAATACTGATGGATTTGACCAGCGGCTGCTCTTTCCAGGGTTTTACTCAGGAAGGGAAGGTTGGAGATCAGCCGGTGGTTGTGGAGGTCATCAGGGTCCAGACCAGGTTTCTTGAGGATGGGGGTGACTGAGGCAGTTTTGAAGCTGGTGGGGACTATGCCAGATAGCAGAGAGGTATTAATAATATCCACCATGTAGGGGCAGAGGGCGGGTAAGCAGTCCTTGACCAGGGCTGTGGGCATGGGGTCCAGTGAGCAGGTTGAGGTCTTGGCCAGGGTGACCAGCCTGGCGACCTGGGCAGCTTCCACTGGAGGGAAGGAGGAAAAGCAGCATTGGGGGGGGGCACGGCGCTGGGGCGGGGTCGTCGTGTGGCTTGGGTGCAGGAGGAGCGGGAGGGGCTGGTTCTCTCAGAACCTCTCACCTTGTCATTCTGTAAGACAAATTTCAGGTCAGAGGTGTGGACACTTCTATAGTGTAGGCTTGCATGCTTTCATAGACTCTCATGAACATAGTGTAGGCTACTGTACTTGTTGAAGTCATCCTGTATACACATACTGCACAGAAATAAGTAGGCTAGTGAAATCATTTTAATCCACAGTATTATTCTACAGGAAATCTACGAATCAGCGACATTATCATACAGCATCCATACATCAAGCTGCTAAATATGAGTGATGTGCAGTTCGAATGAATCACTATTTTTGATTCCACACAACATTACCGTTCGTTACATAAGCATTTACCTTTTCTAAAAAAGGTCCTATGTTCCCCGCCCCGAAAAAGGGTTCATTTTTGAGAATATTTTGGATACAGTAAATGCCTCATGAGCTTAGATCACATCATCTCTTACCCCATCAGAACCCAACATACACTACATGTCCAAAAGTATGTGGACACCTGAATATCACTCATGTGCTTGTTGAACATCTCATTCCAAAACCATCTGCATTAATATGGAGTTAGTCCTTCCCTCTAGATTTGTTGGGCGAGAAGGCCTGGCTCGCAGTAGGCATTCCAAATTATCCC
Source organism: Nansenia antarctica (assembly GCF_963989245.1). Classification (NCBI taxonomy): domain Eukaryota; kingdom Metazoa; phylum Chordata; class Actinopteri; order Argentiniformes; family Microstomatidae; genus Nansenia; species Nansenia antarctica. The sequence goes on along the minus strand of NC_137690.1, from coordinate 55,261,634 downwards.
AAAGGTATTCAATGGGGTTGAGGTGCCAGTCAAGTTCTTCTACACCAAACGCGACAAACCATGTCATTATGGACATCGCTTTGCGCATGGGAGCATAGTCATGCTGAAACAGGAAAGGGCCTTAATTCCCCAAACTGTTGTCACAAAGTTGGAAGCATACAATTCTCTAGAATGTCATTTTATGCATTTTAGGCATTCTATGTAGCATTAACATTTCCATTCACTGGAACTAAGGGACCTAGCCCAGACCATAATTGTGTTCACATACTTTTGGCTATGTAATGTATGTAAGTAAGTGTTGTTTTTACTCCATTGTGTGTAATCAATGCAATTGGAAACAAACACGGTATGGTTAAAATATAATTTTGAACTCATGGAGGTTCCTTCCTTGCATCCATAGTTCTCTCTACAGTCTACACAGACACTGTGAATGGTTACATATCTTCCACCTCATCCATCAGCTGTTTACCAAAAAGTGGCAGGCAGTCACTTTGTTGTTGTTTGAATTAGAGATTGCACCTTTAACTGTAACATGGAGTTATGTTATTACACTGAGCACTGTTAGACATTTTCGACAAGTAAGCCTACAGTACCTGTAATTTGTGATGGCATTTCTAAATCTATCTTCTTTTTCTATTTTGTTGTTATATTTTCTATATTTAGAAAAACAAATACACATGCATGTGCCTTCAACAATTAGATTTGCATCAATTTGAAAAATATTACAAACACTTACATGGAAATAAAACCAAAACATTTCAGCATACATTAATCAAAAAGCATTTATTAAACGTGAGAGATTAATTGAGGGAAAAGGCTCTTGGTTGCTTCTGTAGGAAAACACAAGTAAGAGTAAACCAATCTGTGGTGTCAGTCACAAAGCAAAGAACATGCCCAATGCTGAATCACAACATGCACAGTGTGAAGGGACACACAACTACCCCCTCCATCTGAAGGCCAATTAAAGGGAGATTGAAGATTGCTGCCGTTTTCAAGGGGTCGAGGGCCTCCCTCTGGGGGTCTCCACTCTCTTTGGCTTGCCACCTGTTTTAATAAACAGCTGTTGGGCCCTGGTCAACTAATTCTTAGTTCAAAACAAGAGTGACACTACAAATCCAAAACACACTCCTCACTTTTATTTTAAACCAAATAGAGGATGACCAGGGGCAACCCTCTGACGGAAGTAACACAACCCATCGAAGGTTGTGTTTTATTAAGACAGTGAGCATATTTTCACATTTATTTTCAGCTGATTAATTTTATAGTTAGTAAGAGGAAACTGCTGCATTTATACAGTAGTGTGAATAGAGCATCATTATGGCACCCAACTCAAGGACAGAATGGATGTAGTACAACCCAAAACTGCTGGGTTCGGATATTAGAGTCAAAAGCATGACCTCTTAATGCCTGTTCGGCTAGTATGTCCATCATTCTCATGTCGTGCACAACATGCTCGTTCCCAGACTATTCTGCCGAAATGCTTAGACGGTCTAGTGGACCAACGCATCCAATTTGGCTTTCGTTTACAATACAAGGACCGGGAGAATCTGCCGATCACATAACCATTGGTTTAACCTGCTTAATCTAGCAACCAATCCCCCAGTCAGAGTGGTATATCCCAGTGCTTGTGCACTACACATTTCTGATTCAGGGCCACGTCTTGCAGTCATGTGATTAGATTAAATCAAATAATGACAAATACTTATTTACTCAGTAAATTCATTCACACTAAGGCCAGGTTTGAGTTATTATGCACAATAGCCTGGGGACAAGGTTATACACAAAACTACACTGATTAAGATAGATAGATGTCATTTATAATTCATGCAGGTAATTATCCTGCATCCTACTTTCATGAAATATGTTCATGAGATTTGGAATAAAAAAACATTATAGATCTACTCAGTGGTGGACTCAGGCTGTTTGAGGGGCAGGGGCGAAAAGAAAAAAAGGGCACCTACTGCACAACATGGGACCCCATCAGTGCACATGGTCAGGTTTAGACCATTGGAAGGGCAGCCAATAGGGCACATCCTCTAATTTTGCCATTCAAAAGGGCACTTTAGTGTGACGTTTTTCAACGGTGGGGGCACATGGTCAAGTTTAGACCACTGGAGGGGCACCAATAGGGCACGTCCTCTCATTGTTTGTGATCGTCGCCCCCCCTGAGTCCGCCAGTGGATCTACTGGATAATCTACTAACATCTACTGGATTCCTGACTTTGATATCTACATATATGTGATTCGATAAGCCTTCCTTTCCATAGCAGTAAAAATGCTCTGCCATTTGGGTACATAATGAGTGTAAACCCCAGATCAAGGCACACTAGTATACAACCTGTACTGGGAAAAAGAACAACACTGACACCAAGAGGCAGAACATCACTGACTATAAGGCAGCATCAGCCAAGGCTAGCATGTTAGTGTTGCCTATAGATAAATACAAAGCCCTCCTTTTTCATTTTTTGCTTGTGGATTTGGAGCAGACAGGAAACTGGTGGATAGCGAGTTGGACTAGTGATCAGAAGGTCATGAGTTCGAATCCCACTTGGGGAACAACATCCACTAGTGTGCCCTTGAGTAAGACACTTAGCCTTAATTTACTCCAGGGAGACTGTCCCTGTAATCTCTAATTGTAAGTAACTTCGGATAAAAGTGTAAGCTAAATGGTAAAAATGTAATGTAAATGTAGTGGCACCACCAACTTCCATCTCACTGGAATGCATGGTGGAAATCAAGTATAATGTCACTAAAACTCAAGGATGGTGATTAAACGTAAGTATTTTTGGTAACACTTTATTTGAAGGGTATTGACGTAATGACACTAGGTCACATGCATAACTGCTTCATAGTGCATTCAGAAGTAGTGCATAAGAATGTCATGAAAACAATCACAAGTTGGCATTGAATGCTTATGTTATATTACATTGCTTATATCACATCCTATTCTGCTATTTTGTGTGTATAATTTAAATATATATAATTCAATAATTGTATAAAATGTTTAATAATCATTAAATGATTTATATAATTTTCTAAGATCAAATAATATTGGTTAAATACACCTTATTTGCACTGTGATATAGTTGTGTCCATGGATGACTGACTTGTGAAACGTGTGGAAACACCCACGTGTGTATGTATGCTTAATCAGCCTACATACTGTATTGGTGAATTGTCATGACTAATGCATACCTTAAAGACTTCTATGAATCATTCATGAAATGCTCAATGTATACACGTTAGCATATAAGTGGTGGTTGATTCACAAAATATTTATATAGAGCATAATTCCCTTGTTATGTAGGGCTCATGCTGAAAGGATATACTTACATTCATATTGTTTTAGATCCCGTTGGGCAAAAGTGGTGGTGGTATTTTCATTTACAATACCTTTGTAACGCATCTTTCTCCTGTGGTCTAGATCTACTGAATTCATAGCATCTTCATGTATGCTTTATACATGATTTTCATACTCCTACACTAAAAGATTGTAGTGTTGTTAATTTATGACAGTTTATTAAGCTGTATTCTTAATACCCGAATAGGGCAGTGGATATGATGCTACTTTTTGTTCCTTGTTCAGAACTTATATTGAATGTGCATGTCAGTTATTTGGGATTTGTATAGCATAATGATGTGCGAAAACATAACTGCTTATCACATTATAAAGAATGTGTTTTAATATGCCTAGATGTACTGTACTCACTCACTAACAAAAGCATCCTTTTGCTAGGCTTAGGCCGAAATGCACAATGGTTTGTGTATTAAAGGTGGTTCTCTCCTGCGATAAATGGCACAAGGCTGACATCTAGTGTCTATAGAGTAGTAGTGATACTGTGGTGATGTAAGATAATGGACTCCAATTTGCATGAGCAAAAAACTCCTCCGTAACATAATATTTCTAATAGAAGCAATGAGACATAATCCAATTGCAGTTTAGAATACCACGACTAAATGCATTTATTATGCAATGTATTTTCAGACTGTTTACTACAACTCTGGTTCAATTACCGTTTTCTCCAAAACATTGTTTAAGACGGTTCAATAACAATTATGCTGTATTCTGCTCAGCACTATTTGCTCAAGCAGCTCAACTCATTGCCATTGTAGATGATGATGATGATGATTGATGCCAAATAGTTCATGACATTTATTTATTTAAATTACACACACACACTTATAAATGTACATGTTTGAAGTTAATATAATTGTATTCATATTAGTAATCCAACTGACAGGCCACCCATGGTCAGTGAAAAAAAGCAATGACATTCTTAATCTTACCAGGTGTCTCCAACCTACTGGACCCCATGATGATTTTTAATAATGTCATAATGAAACACTTTCAGAATGATGGCACAAGTGTGATAACTGAGGTTGAGGTCCATACAAATCACATGGCTAACTTGAAAATGTTCCATTCCATTGACTGATTCTTCATCGCCGTTGCACGTCTCTTCAAGCCAGTTAACGTAAACAGCCTCCTCCCAGCCTCTGCTGCAAAGTCACAGCTGAGTGTAGGATGTTTACATTAACTTAAGTCTGAATCAATCTGTATGTTGTCATTCTGGTTGTTTCCATAAATAGGCTAGGTTATGATACTCACAAATAACAAAGAGCTTTCTGGAAGGTTTCCTTCATGTGTAGCTTCAGGCATCCCACAATGACAGCGGGGATCCATTGTGATCTGGACCAGGACTTTTTTTTTCAAGAACGCAAACTGTGGCAGCAGTTCTTTTGTAGGTCAAACAGCACATGAAGATTGGCTGCTTCCTAGGAGCTGGAGGCAGTCGGCGGCAGCAAACACCTGACTGAAAGCTCTGATGTTGTTGTACAGCTTCCAGTCGGGGATGTTTACAGCCACCAACAGCCCATTTGGAGTGTGTGTCATACTATAACAGGCATGGCTTGACTGGGTTGATGGATCAAAACAGGGTCAAAGAGGGAAAAGAAAAAGTTTTTGTTTTGTCATTTGATTTTATGTTTCACTTTCATTATAAGTAAAACTTGGTGACAACTGTAGGCCGATGTTGCCCAAGTGTCCTACTACTTTGTAAGCTTAAGAGCAAATTGTTTAGAGATTGTTGTGTATCATCCAGATTCCATCCCAACATCAACAAACTGGAGGCTTCTTCTTGCATGAGTAACCCTGAATGGTAAATGGTCCAGCTGTTTTACTGAAAATAAAGCTTACTTGATACAGTGCTTTGCAATTGAGTTGAGCCAGAGTCATTGTTAAAATAAGCCTCATGTTTGGCTAAGCTACTGTTATTTTGAGTCCAGGAAACACATGCTGTAGGCCTGTGCAGATAGGGCCAAAGCCACTATCATGACATTTTAAATGCATCTAACATTCTCATTTAATGACTACTACATTCTACATTCATTTAAATAAGATTTTTTTTCTTCTTCTAACTAACTTTTAAGTAGACCATTTGTAGTCAAACTGGTTAATTAATAGCAATCCACAACACCCTATTCCCTATTTTTCAGAAGCTTTGTTAAGCCATGGCCTAACGGGGAAATGCATAGTGGAGGTCTCTGTTGAGTCACAAGGGGTCAAACACAGCTGTTGTTCCACCAGAACCACAGTCCCTGAATCCCTCTGAGCAGATGGGGAGTAGTACATCTGACTCCCAGCCCAGAGGCATGGTCCACCAGTGGATCGAACAATAGGCAAAGCCAAAGTGGGCAATAAAAGCAGGGACACCATCCTCAACGAAGTCTCAATTCATGACCTTCAAGCCCCACCGTGCACGACCATGACAATTGGGACTGATTAGCTAATGGCAAATGGCTCGAGGCAAAGATGTTGTAAAAGGTGTAATGGTCTGAGAGCGACTAACTAGTAAGGCTACATCAAAAATACAGAGCTAAACAAAATACCGTGCATCAAATTGCAAGCATAATATACACCATATGAAACATAGGACGAATAAACTCAGACAAATCGAGTGACCTTCATTACTAGATGTACATTAACTACAATCAACGCCACTATGATAAACAACTCGGATGAAGATAAATGACATAGCTACTACTGCTACTGAAATTATGATCACATTCAATCTTCAGAGTTGCTTTATTCAGTAGCCAGCAGCATTAGATGAGAGTTGGCAGGCTAAGCTAACTAATCAGCTAGCCACCATTGAGAATAGGCTACATTTGAAACACACTCTCAGAAACTTGGGGACAAACCTTTTTCTTCCGGCTACCATTTGAGTTTTAACGATTTGACACGGTACACTGCTAGTCAACTTAGTTAACCGATTTAACTACACGGCTAGTTAGCATAAGCGAGTTATAGAATAAAATACAACTTTTTATCAAGGTTTTTTTGGACTGTCAAAACACTTTGGCACTCTTGAATAGCCTTTCTAGCAAATCATTTAGCTAGCTAGCTAGCTGGCTACTAGCTAACATGACATTGACAAGCCGTTCTCCGTGAATGCATTGACGACATCGCCCAGGGAGCGGCCCCACAGGCCCACAGAGCAGCCAGCCCGGAGGACCAACCCAGAGGTGTGTGTGTGTGCGTGTGTGTGTGTGTGTGTGTGTGTGTGTGTGTGTGTGTGTGTGTGCGTGTGTGTGTGTGTGTGTGTGTGCGTGCGCTGAGTAGAGATCAACGTGGGTCTTGTGTGTAAATTACCGGAGAGTCTTGAATTACAGATTTGCGCTTTAAAAAATTGCCTTGACAAGTAAAAGTCTATGGGCTTGACGGCCCGCCTGTATTCTGTAAATTTCTTTTATTTATCTATTTTGTGTTGGAAGTACTAGACATAATGCAAGAAACAGATCAGTATTCTTGCTAAAATTGATTTATTAATGTACTAAATACTATGGTTCTCCTGGATTTTCCCAGTGGATTTGAGTTTGCATCTTTTTAGAGGTGTTACGAGACACCTATATGAACACATTGGTGAAAAAAGCTATTGGTAAGATTCCCTAACTATAATAACAGGAGAAACAATAAAAGACACAACCATGACAAAACACAGACAAACAGGAGACAAACATTGCCAATTGAAAACATTGAAAACATCACAACCATAACAAGGCCAAAATGGATAACAGAATAAGGGAAGGCGGATCTACATACCACAATATACATACTACACTTAACAATAAACTTAATACAGCTGAAAATAATATTAGGTGTAAATGGATTGTATTAATAGGATTGTTGTAACTTTATCGGTTACATGATTAACTTTATAGGTTACATGATTAACTTTATAGGTTACATGATTAACTTTGTAGGTTACATGATTGATTAATATGTTACATGATTGAAAAATAAAAGAGATTGATTAATATGTTACATATTAATCAATCATATCAAAGTACATTTCTGTTGTATTGACTAAGAATAGGTAGAACTGCAGGTCCCAGAAGGCCTTGCGGCAAGACAGCATAGAAGTTGACAGTTTAGTTTGTTGGTTTTGAGAAATTACTAGGGGAGAAGTAATTATATAATAATAATATATAAATCTAAAATACGTCATTTCACATTCTCTTCCTTGTTTTTCATATTGTAGCCATGTATAACAATAGCTCAAGAACGACAAGAAGGAAGCATGAAAAGAAAGCGCGCCTTCAGCAGGCTACTAGGCGGAGGGAGGAGGCTGCTAAGCTGAAGGTGGACAGAACTATTACTACTTCATATGCCAATGTGCTGCAAGTAAGCATTCCGCAGATACAGGCACCCCAGAGAGCAGCCCCCCAGGTCCAGAGAGCAGCCCCCCAGGTCCAGAGAGCAGCCCCCCAGGCCAAGAGAGCAGCCCCCGAGAAGGAGAAGTCTCGTTGAGATTGAGATTGAGATAACGTTTATTGCCACTATGCATTACACATATAGGAATTTGCTTCGTCACCACAGCAAGTGCGTTTATACTTTTTTCACATATCAAAAAACAGGACAACACAACAACAACACAGGACAGACAACAGTGCATTGGATAGTGCGGTATAAAGTAAAGTGCAGTGCAGAGTTTTTTACAGTGAGTCCAGTTCAGTCCTGGGCAGACTTGGGGGCGGGGGGGGGGGGGAAGCCAGAGTCATTTAACAGCCTGGCGGCTGAGGGGTAGAAGCTGAGCCTGTGGCGGGCCTTAAGTGCCTTAGGCAGCCGCAACCTTCTTCCAGAGGGAAGCAGGGTGAGGAGGCCGTGGCCGGGGTGGAAGGGGTCAGCCATGATCTTCCTTGCCCTCCTCAGAGCCCTGGTGTCATGCAGGGAGTTGAGGGAGGGCAAGGGACAGCCGATCACCCTCTCTGCTGAACGTCGCACCCGCTGCAACTTGGCCTTGTCCTTGGTCGTTGCAGCAGGGAACCAGGTGATGATGGAGTGGGTGAGGATGGATTCTATGATGGCCGTGTAGAACTGGACCATCATGGACCTCGGCAGCCTGAGTTTCCTCAGCTGCCGGAGGAAGAACATCCTCTTCTGGGCCTTCTTTGTGAGGACCTCGGTGTTCTGCTCCCACTTTAGGTCCCGGGAGATGGTCATGCCTAGAAAGCGGCATGACTCCACGGAGGCCACCGGGGTACCTCCCAGCGTGATGGGAGGGGGCAGGGCTGCTTTCCTTCGGAAGTCCACCACCATCTCCACTGTTTTTAGAGCATTTAGCTCCAGATTGTTTAAACTGCACCATCTCTGCAGCCCCTCGATCTCACCCCTGTAGGCAGATTCGTCCCCCCCGGAGATGAGGCCCACCAGGGTGGTGTCGTCTGCAAACTTCAGGAGCTTGACCGAGGGGTGGCGGGAGACACAGCTGTTGGTGTAGAGGGAGAATAGTGCTGGAGACAGGACGCAGCCCTGCGGGGAGCCCGTGCTGGTGGTCCTGGAGCTGGAAATGCTCTTCCCCAGCTTCACCCGCTGAGACCTGTCAGTCAGGAAGTCCGTGATCCACCTGCAGGTGGAGACCGGCACCTGCAGCAGGGATAGCTGGTGCTCCAGGATGTGTGGGAGGATCGTGTTGAAGGCCGAGCTGAAGTCCACGAACAGGATCCTGGCGTAGTTGCCTGCAGTGTCTAGGTGTTCTAGTACGTAGTGCAGAGCCATGTTCACGGCGTCCTCCGTGGATCTATTGGCTCTGTACGCGAACTGCAGGGGGTCCAGCACAGGATCCGTGATGAGCTTCAGGTAGGCCAGGACAAGGCGCTCCAGGACCTTCATGACGACGGAGGTCAGAGCGACGGGTCTGTAGTCGTTGAGGCCTGTGACCTTGGCCTTCTTGGGGACGGGGATGATGGTTGATGCCTTGAAGCACGCTGGGACGTGACACAGCTCCAGCGAGGCGTTGAAGATGTTGGTGAACACCGGGGCCAGCTGGTCGGCGCAGTGCTTCAAGACAGAGGGAGAGACGGAATCCGGACCAGCTGCCTTCCGGGGATTCTGCCTCTTAAACAGTCTGTTTACCTCTCGCACTGTGACAGAGAGAGGGGGTGGGGAAAGGGGGGTGGGGGTGGGCGGGGCGGGTGAGGAGGGGGGAGGGAGGGGGGGGGGAGGGGGGAGGGTGGGGGTAGCAGGAGGGACATTGGCCCCCCTGGGGGACGGGGGTGGTGGTTGTAGCCGGGGGGTGTGGAGGGAGAGGGCGGGGGTGGGCGGGAACCTCTCTTTCTCAAACCTACAATAGAACTCGTTCAGCTCGTTAGCGAGGGGGAGGTTGTCGGACATCAGCGGGGACCTGGGTTTGTAGTTGGTGATGGTCTTTAGGCCTTTCCAGACGGAGGCGGAATCCCCCTCAGAGAGCTGTTTCTGCAGCTTCTCCGAAAAGCGATGCTTCGCCTCCTTCACCGCTTTGGCGAACCTGTACTTGGCCTGCTTGACCCGGTCCACGTCCCCACTGCGCCTAGCCACCTCCTTCTCTGACCTCAGACGCCTGAGTTGGGATGAAAACCAGGGCTTGTCGTTGTTGAAGGACTTCCTGGAGCGGAGGGGGACACACACCTCCTCGCCAAGGCTGATAAATGATGTAACAGTGTCTGTGTATACATCCAGATTGTTACCAGCCTCTGGCCCCGCCCACTCCACCAAGTCCTGGTCACAGCCTGCACTCTCCAACCAGGCGCAGAGTCGCTCACATGCCTCACTGGACCACACCCTGAATCGCCGTACAACAGGTTTAGATAGTTTTAACCTCTGCCTGTAGCGAGGGATCAGGTGTATGAGGATGTGGTCACTGTAGCCCAGTGCAGCACGGGGGACAGAATGGTAGGCTTGACGAGCTGTACAGTAGCAATGGTCCAGAGTGTTCACCCCCCTGGTGGGACACGTGACTTGCTGCCTGTATTTGGGGAGCGCCCGGCTAAGATTAGCCTGGTTGAAATCCCCCAAAACAACAACAAAACTGTCCGGGTAATTACGTTCCACACTCATCAATTGCTCTGCCAGTGTGTCTACTGCTGCGGTGACGTCCGCATCAGGTGGAATGTAGACACACGCGAGAATGAATGAGCTGAACTCACGGGGGGAATAAAAAGGACGGCAGAGGATGAATAGGGATTCTATAGCCGTGGAACAGTGTTTGTGGAGCACTGTCACCTCGGAACTCCAGCGCACGTTAACAAAGAACATTAACCCCCCACCCCTAGACTTGCTCACCGCCTCGAAGTCTCTGTCAGCCCGGAACGCGGAGAATCCCTCTAGCTCCACCGCCTCGTCGGGGACAGATGGAGATAGGTGCGTCTCCGTGAACGCGAAGACAGCCGAGGAGTGGAAGTCGCTGTTCCTCGTACGGACCCGAAGTGTGAGCGTGTGCAGGTGGGGATGAAGGAGAAGTGGAAGGCCCGGTTGGAGGCCAAGGACTCTGAGTTTGAGGCCAAGAAGGCCAGCAGCGCTCTGACAAAGGCGGAGTTGGAGGGAGCGAGGGAGGAGGTGGAGGAGAGCAGACGGAGAGAAAAGGCAGCCCCCCAGGCCAAGGGAGCAGCCAGCCTGGAGGACCAACCCAGAGGTGTGTGTGTGTGTGTGTGTGTGTGTGTGTGTGTGTGTGTGTGTGCGTGCGCTGAGTAGAGATCAATGTGGGTCTTATGTGTAAATTACCAGAGAGTCTTGAATTACAGATTTTCGCTTAAAACATTTGCCTTGACAAGTAAAAGTCTATGGGCTTGACGGCCCGCCTGTATTAATAGATTGTTGTAACGTTATAGGTTACATGATTAACTTTAGTTGGTCCCGGCAAGACGTCATAGAAGTTGACAGTTTAGTTTGTTGTTTTTGAGAAATGCTAATTGTAACGTCCAGAATTAAAGTGAATATCCAGTGTAGGCCAACACATTTTTTAATATAAAGAAGCTTTCGCTTTATAACCCGACGTTCTAGCCATCATTTAGGAAGGTAGAAAATACTACAAGGATACGGCTTTTTGGCCGTATCCTTGTAGTAATTTCACATTAAGTAATTTCACATTCTCTTCCTTCCGTTTTTTATATTGTAGCCATTGTAGCTATTGTAGAGAAGTGGAGGGCCCTGTTGGAGTACCAGGCCCTCCTGGAGACCGTCAAGGCGACCCTCCTGGAGACCGCCAACGCCACCAGGGAGGCAGAGGACCACATCAAGGCCCTGCAGAAAGAGGCCCTGGAGGACAAGCTGGCGGCAGCTGAGAAGGCTCAGGTGCTTGACAGGGAGGTGGAGGAAAGCAGACAGAGAGAGAGAGACCTCAAAAGAAAAGTCCATGTTCTGGAGCAGGAGAAGAGGAGTCTTGTCTGTGACAACACCGACCTGGAGAAGGAGAGGAGCCAGGCCCTCGCTGCCCAGCGAGAGACTGAGGGGAGCCTGGCCGGGGTCAAGGCGACCCTCCTGGAGACCGCCAACGCCACCAGGGAGGCAGAGGACCACATCAAGGCCCTGCAGAAAGAGGCCCTGGAGGACAAGCTGGCGGCAGCTGAGAAGGCTCAGGTGCTTGACAGGGAGGTGGAGGAAAGCAGACAGAGAGAGAGAGACCTCAAAAGAAAAGTCCATGTTCTGGAGCAGGAGAAGAGGAGTCTTGTCTGTGACAACAACGACCTGGAGAAGGAGAGGAGCCAGGCCCTCGCTGCCCAGCGAGAGACTGAGGGGAGCCTGGCCGGGGTCAAGGCGACCCTCCTGGAGACCGCCAACGCCACCAGGGAGGCAGAGGACCACATCAAGGCCCTGCAGAAAGAGGCCCTGGAGGACAAGCTGGCGGCAGCTGAGAAGGCTCAGGTGCTTGACAGGAAGGTGGAGAAAAGCAGACAGAGAGAGAGATTTTTTTTTTATGAGGTATCCCTCAAAAATGGAGCACGAGAAGAGGAGCAGGAGAAGAGGAGTCTTGTCTTGAGCAGGAGAAGAGGAGTCTTGAAGGAGAGGAGCCAGGCCCTCGCTGCCCAGCGAGAGACTGACGGGAGCCTGGCCGGGGTCAAGGCGACCCTCCTGGAGACCGTCGAAGCCACCAGGGAGGCAGAGGACCACATCAAGGCCCTGCAGAGTGAGGCCCTGGAGGACAAGCTGGCAGCAGCTGAGAAGGCTCTGGTGCTTGACAGGGAGGTGGAGAAAAGTAGACTGAACTCTGTTGTGTTGCAGATGAACGGAACAAGTAGTGGCATGAAGAGTGCCAAGAGCTCAGAGAAGGCCACCAAGGCCTCCAAGAGCACTAAGAAGTGCGCCAAGAGCGCTAGGAACAGCGCCAAGGACCTTAAGAAGAGCTCCAACACTGATGCAGGTGAGAGGGTTTTCTGTTGACTTCTCCCTGTAGAATGTTGATTATTTGAAGACTTGTTTGATGAGAAGAAAAAATGTCTTTCATTCCATTAAACATCCAATCACAGACAATGATAATGACTTGAACATCATTCCAATATCCACATCCTAACATTCATTATGAATGCAAGGCTGGGAAATGACTCCATCATGGTATGCTAGTGTGGATATTGTAACACAACCATTGATTGTCTTAATGTACTACAGACTATATGTCATAGGTGGCAATAAAACCCCAGAATCCTCTCTGTTTGGTTCTTTTAGCTCCTGTGATGTCCTCCCTGACAGCTGAAACGGCGCCTTGTGAGGAGAGCGGAGCTTCAAAGAAACAGAAGCGTTCCCGCCTCCAGAGGATGCTCACATCTGTGAAGAGCCTTGGGCTGCTGAGCTGCTATTCAGGCAGACGGCCTCCGTCCCCCCAGTAACCGTCTTCACGACGATGGACACAGCAGAGGTAAGTCAACACATAGAACACATAGACCAAGGACATACTAACTAAACTAATAAAGTATTCTATTCTGTAGCTATAGGCCTGGTGAAGCTCATATGAACTCTCTCTCCTGTCTCTAGCGCTCGACTCCTCCAGAGGACGCTCACAACTGCAAACAGCCTTGGCCGGAGCTGCTGTCCACCGTGAATAAAATGTATTTGGATTCCATTCCTTTTGCTTGTGCATTTTTCATATCTTATGAACTTGTTATGCTGAAGATTGTGTAACTAGATAAGTGATCTTAAATATCATAGCTAGAAGCAACTGCGATTACAGAAACAAATATAGTAGCTAAGCATGTTTACAGCTATGCCTGAGGCAATATCCCAATAGAAATGTAATCATAACAAGAATCATATACAAGAATCATATACAAGAATCATAACAAGAATCATGTACAAGACATATAATGAATCATTAGAAATATACATGAGCTAGAAATGGTAGGCCTACTGAAGAAAGATGGTCATCCATTCTCCCTCCCTCCCTGATACTAAACAACAAAGTAATTACTATTAAAGTGATTATTACTATACATTTATTAACTTTAACTTTATGAAGCAGTTTAATTGGAGTTGTGTTAGCCACATAAAGAAAATACATATCTAGAACTGAATTATGAAGGTTACTATGGGATTAGGTTAGAGAGAGAGAAGGAATGAGGATTGTGTTACAAGCAATATCCCCCTACCTGGTCGTACCCTTAAATGTCCACTAGATGGCAGGCATGTATCAGCATAAAGCAGGGGTCTACAACCTTTTTTCATCTGAGAGCTACTTTGAAAAAATGTAAGTGGCCGAGAGCTACTCATATCTTATTACTTACATTCTTTCACATAACGAATTATTTTGTCTTTTTGTCTCTTTCAAAAAATATTGTGCATGTGTGTAATAAGTGTGTTGACTCATTCCTACACTTAGTGAGAGACTGTCACTGCATGGAGTCTACTACAGTTGTGTATGCTGGAGTGTATCCACTTAGGTTCACTCTTATAGAGTCATTTAAATGGTCATCTGTCAGTCTTGTTCAGAATGTAGATTTCATTACATTCATATCCGAAAAAGCTGATTCGCAAAGGTATGTAGACAAATAAAGCAAATACTTTCAGGGCTGCTTTGCTTGGTGAATATTCGTATAGTTGTCTGGGTCTACCAGGCTCCAGAAATGTTGTGAATGTTGTTGCGATTGTAGCTGGACATTATTCTGGAGATTTAACCTCCATCTCCATCTCTACAAGATTGACACTGAACAGTTCTTCTATCTGCTCTCAGTGTTTCCCCTAGGTTTGCTGCCTTGGGGGGGTGGCATAGACTGTGGCATGGAACCCCCCCCCTCGGTGATGATAACTCAGCATTAAGGGTTGGTTGGGGATAAGACCCTGCGACATACCAGCGTCATGTCCAGGGGATGTACATCAAGCCGCCTCACGCTACAGAAACAGGAGAATCCTGCCCTATGGGCCATTAGGCTCGAGAACCATCGGTTCACAAGGCTACTTTTGTGGTCTTGACTACCTGTCCACTTTCTCACCTGGTTCTTGCTCTCTCTCTCTCTCTGGTGTGCCGACACCATCCTGCTCTCTCTCCTTCTCTCCCTCTCTATCCTCCTCTCTCCCTCTTTTGCTGTCATTAGTAAATGATCATTTAAATCATTATAATCTACTCTATGAGTTTATTACACAATGTCAATAGTTCCACCTGTTGTGAAAGGGATTATGATGTCCCTCAACCAGTTTGACAGTGTCTGGGGGTCTTTTGATCATATTAACTTGAATTGATTTCAATTGACTTTACCTGAGTCCAATCAGAGCTGTAGGCACATTCTACAAATGGACAGTTATTTATTTTGAATAGCAGAAGTCTGAACAGTAACAGTCAGGTATTTGTGCAAAATGACTGTAGCCTAATATGTAGTCAGTATAAGCCTATGCTGAAGAGAGTTAGTCCCAGTGCCCACCTGTTCAGCATTCAATTGGCTACAATTGTCTCAAGACTCGTCCAATTCCAGTAGATTATAGCATTTTATTGAGTTAATCCTGGGACAGTCATCTAAAATAAAACAACATTGGCATTATCTGATGGGACTTGCAAGATCTTTTAAGTGTGAGTGAGTGTGATGTGCTTTATTAGTTATAGCTCACACTTTGTAAACATACGTGGCATAAAGGGATCTCAGCCCGAATGGCTGCGGCTAAATTGGTGAATTCACAAGGGAAGGTCCTCGGGACTAAACTAAGCACTAACGTTCGTTAATGAGGGAGCAGAGACATGATATGAAAAGCCTCAAATTAAAGCTGAGAGTCTACACTTTAAGACCATATTGATTATATAGCTGTAACCTGAATATGTTTTGGTAAACAGCTAAAATAACAAAATATGTGTTTTTTTTTTTTTTAATATCTGTCCAAATATATGTACAGTATTACCTAACTGAACATTACAAACAAACAACCTGTGTGTCCCAGGTTGCACCAGGAGCTTACCCCAGCATTTTATTTGAGGAAACATTTTAATGAGCAGCAGACACTTGTGATTGGATTTCTGAACCTGACTTAAGTGAACCCCCAAGTGGTTGGGGATGCAAACAGTGTGTGGAATCAACACTTGACCTTGTGTTTCTCTATCGCTCTCTTGATGCCCCCCACCATCCCTCTCTCTCTCCTATCAGTCATGCCGCGTCGTAGTGCCCACCTGGCATTGCGTGGGTACTACCAGTCCAACAATGACTCCGACAGCAGGAGCAGCACCGCAAGTGTTTCAGCTCCTGTCTCAGTCCTGACCCCAGCTTTGACCCCAGCTCTGGCCCAGCTCTGGCCCAGGCCCCCAGGCTGAGCCTGCTTCCTTCTGCCTTAAGCACCTCGGGCTACTCCTCTTCAGATGGAGCCAGTACCACGACAACAACCTTCACCAGTTATAGTAAGTACAGTGTGTATGTGTGTCTGTGTGTGTGCAGCACTGGACTGAACTGAAACTGCAAGGGAATCTGGCATGTCTCCCTGCTGCTGATCACTCGGTCTCTCACGCAGTGCAGTCACCTTCACTTTAAAAGCTAGGCTGCAGGTTTTACCAACAAAGCTTAACCTCTCAATCTGGCTTCCTGACAGTCATAGCCCACACTGCATACATCACAGTCACCAGCAGATAACTGAAACCATGCCCCACATCTTAAATGGTTGTCATGCTTATAAAGGGCTCTCCATATGTAGGCATGATCGAATCGTGGATCTGATTTCAGAGGGTGTCATTTCCATATTCAGGCCTGCCGCAACGCTGTACAAGCACTCCACTGTAAAGCCTAGCATGTTCAGTCTGTGTAGTGACGATTCAGAAGTGTTCTCTAATATTTCATCAAACACTCCCGATGATGTAATTGTCAATGAAAATCACAGAGAGGTGCTCATTCTAGAAGTTGGCTGCACCTTTGACCATAGCCTAGCCCTAGAGGAAGCCTTTTCAACCGAGTTCTTGAAATACCAACAGCTGGAGCAGGCCATATCACAACTGGGTTACAGATGTAAACTTTTAGTTTTCATATTTGGCAGCCTGGGCCATGTTCACAAGCTTGTTGTCAGAGGCCTTCAAATGGCTGGTCTATCTAAGAGAAGGGCCAAACAGTTAGAAAAGTATTGCTCAGTATCTGCTATTATTGGTAGCTGCTCAATATGGAGAAGGCAGTGCTTCTTGTACCCATGAGCTTTATACTGTCTGTTTTACAGTATTGATACTGTATGTCAATCCACTGTTATCATTTGGTGTGAATAACATCCTATGTGTAGAATAACTGGTTGTCAATGCAGCACTATTGTAACTGACTGTTTTCATAATGTCAAAATGCACTGATAGTATTTATGTCTTTTAGATATTGTACATGTATGTGGACATAAATAAAGCATTTACAATGAGTGTGTGTGTGTGTGTGATTCTGGTAAGGAGCAAACTATAATAATAATATTTAGAGGTCAGAAATACAGAGGAACTTACAATGTTTTGTATTTCCTCCTTTTTAGGCTTGGGCCTGTCGCCTCCTGCTGCACCAAGTAAATAAGAGTGTTTCTGTGTGTGTGAGTGAGAGAGTGTGTGTGTGTGTGTGTGTGTGTGTGTGTGAGTGAGTGAGAGTGTGTGTGTGTATTTTCTACCTCCTTTGTTCTTAATGTGTATTATTTTAGATTAGCTTCAACCCATTCTTCTCTCTCCCCTGCAGCTGGTCCATTGTTCACCAATGGAGTGAGGAAGGCCATCCTGCACGTCCTCCTCCTCCTCTTTACCATGGGTTAGTGTGACATCACACCCTTTACATTCTGGAATCACATGTCTGAGCCGTTATCCCCCTAGACACTTGTGTAGATATGGAAGGATTGAATAGGTATTAAGAAAGATTGTGAAAATCCATTCCACCAAGTCGATGAGAGGATCAAGGAGCAACCCCCATATTGGTTTACATATGGAATCCTCTGAGATCCCCTGAAGGGTTGTTTCTGACCAGAGCCTGTGTGTCTCTCCATGTCCTCCAGGCTTTTGGTACTTGTTCCCCATGTTGACCGTCCTGACTCAGAACTTCTCTATGACCCACTACCCGCTATCTGTCCCACACACATCTCTCATCCCTGTGGCTCCCAGCGCTAAGGTAAGACATGGTTATAACCTACCACTGTACTATGGTAAGACATGGCTATAACCTACCACTGTACTATGGTAAGACATGGCTATAGCCTATCACTGTACAAGGGCCAAAAGTTTTACCTGGTCAGGTCATGTGATCAGGGAAAACCCTTGGCTAGTCTTGACAGGAAAGAGGACCTGGGTGCTGATGGGGCACTGATAGCTGCCAGTAGCACCTAGACCAGTACCAGAACTGGCACCAGGCTGTACCTGGACCACCACCAGGTTGTATTGTTGTTATTGTTGCATCATAACTGCGCTTGAGATTCTCTGTTGGCAGGAAAGAGTACCTGGGTGCTGAAGTACCAGGCTGTACCAGTGCCAGTACCAGGATCTGTGCCCATGCTGGATGCAGAACGATGCAGAAATAACTCTAAATTTATGGAGAGTGTGTACGCTGACAATATGCAGGGAACTTTTCCTGGATACATGGTGTACAGGTATTTCGCCCTTGCTTGCTTGCTATGCGCCGGTGGTCTTCGGGCCTCTCCTCGGGGGCCCCTGGCCGCTCCGCGTGCCTGGTCTGTTCTGCCGCTGGGGCACCTGCTTGACTAGCCTGGTGCGGGGCTATTATGGTCTGTGCTTGCTTGGCTGGGCCGGGTGTGCTAGTGGTGGGGCGGGTCGGGTGTGTGGGGCGGCGGGGGCCCCCCGGGGGGGAGGTTTGGGGTCCGCCGCTGTGTGCTGGTAGGCAAACTGGTAGTAGTCGTTCTATGAGTAGAGGGCTGCAAGGGAATTTTCCTGGCTACACAGTGTACAGGTTTTTACTTTTGCCTGCTTGCGGCTCTGTCATTATGTAATGCGCATTGGGTCGCAGCTTGAGAAATGCGCTATACAAATAAAGCTTGATTTGATTTGATTTAGTCTTGATAGAATAGGGTGGATCGTGCTTTTTAACACCTCCTCTATCTTCTCTTGCCTAATATGTGATTATGTGTGTTCCTTGCAATGGAGACTTCTTAAAACCCTAAACCTTCTTGACAGGATGGAATGACATTAACTCTGCTTTGGAACTGAAAGAGATCAAACTACTAAAGCAAAGGGAACACCAGCAGAAACTGGTTTCTGAGGTGAAAGGCCTGCATATTTCATTCTCTCTGTCCCTCCAATCTCTGTGTCCGTGTTCTTAGCTTTGAGCCCACAGACAGTGTGTGTTGAGGGATGTGACACAGGTATTCAGTCTGTTTGTCTCCCCTCACAGACGATACAGAGACTACAAATGGATGTCAATGAGGTTAAAGTCAGAGTGGAGAGGTTAGTGTGTAAGCATGGTTGATGTATGTATGTTTGTTTGTTTATGTGTGGGCGTGCGTGCATGCGTGTGTTTGCGTATTGTGGCGTCCCTCTCTTCTTAAAATTTGTTTTTCAGATTTTATCCCTTTTTCACCCAATTTGGTATCCAATTGAACCCAACCTAGCATCCAATTATCCCCTGCCTATTGCGTAGGATCCGCCGCACGACCCCGTGGCCGGCAGCCCCAGAGGAGATCGCCAGGCAGACTAGCTGACTGGCTCCTCGAGCCCGACACCGTTATTCCGGCACCCTGGGGGCGCTGTTGCGCGACGGATCCTTGTCCGGAAATAGTCCTATACCGCCCTCGGGAGCGGCCGCTCAATATGCCGCTCCCTGTGTGCCTCGGCCATATCCGGGTCTGGCGAGACCGGGATTCGATCCCAGTCCCCGGTGGGCAGCTTGCACTAGTGGCTAGTGCTTAGACCGCTACGCCACCGCGGGGCATTGTGGCGTCCCTCTCTTGACTGAGACCGAGGGTGAGACTCAGCACCGTGGACAGCGCCCATTCTGGCCTCAGGGCCGAGTAGCTGCAGGTAAAACTCAGCACCATGGACAGCGCCCATTCCAGCCCCTGGGCAGAGGAGATGCAGGGAAACCCCACAGCTATGCACAGCTGCCCTGCATTCCCCAATGAGCAGAGCTGCAGTGGAGAAACAAACTCACAGGAGACATAAAGAGGGCAGAAACCAGCAGACAAGGGGGCGGCCGAGGCAGAAGCACGCACGTTGGGGTGAGAGCTGGACTATGGCACGGTATCTATGTTTAATGTCATTAACTGTTCTGTTCTGCTGCCAGACCGAGGTCCTCTGACTGTAGTGGAGAGGCCCCGACAGCCGGAGACTAGAGTGACGGGACACCAAACGACTGCCCCCACGGAGCCACCTCTGGCCCACCTCCTACCCACAGCTACCCCAGAGACACCAGTCGGGCGCAGCCTAGTGGAGAGGCCCCGACAGCCGGAGACTAGGCAGACGACGAACCCCTACCCAGACCGTGGCGTAGGGTGAGAGCCGTGGAGCGGCAACTTATTTCAGAGTGTCTTTATTAATGTGTTGTATGCTATCTCCATAGCACCAGTCGGGCGCAGCCTAGTGGAGAGGCCCCGACAGCCGGAGAGGACGCCTGCAGAGCCCCCCGGCTATCCTTCTAACACCCCCCTCTGAGTTTGAGTAACGGCGAGAACCCTTAAGCTGGCCTTATTGCCCTTGTTCTTTTTTCTGTTAATAAAATACGCCTAGAGTGGCTAACTGTTCCTCCTGTTTTGTGTCGTCTCTGGCTTGTGTGTGCACTTTCCCCCGGTCTCAGTGAGAGGGACGCCACAATACATACATACATACACACATACATACACACACACACACACACACACACACATACATACATACTAGGGCTGCACGATTTTGGCAAAAAATCTAATTGCGATTATTCTGACAGATATTGCGATTGCGCTTTAATTTGCGCCATTTTCTTTTTAGAGGTTTTTGTGAAGTGCGGCCATATCTCCAGCTAGGAAGGTCGTATCAACGTGCAGTTTGTTTGTACGTCTTCAGGGGACTTAGGAGCACAAATTGGCTCCCGTCTCTAGCACCCCCACAGCCCGAGTTACGAGTGAAAGAACTACATGAAACTACATGTTGGGTTGCTTAGTCAAGCTTCAGTTTAAGATTCACTGTGTAATAGATTTAAAACATGTGATGGAGCATTACTAACCTGACTCAGATGGTTTGTTTCACACAACCATCTAGGAGAGCTCCATTGGAAGCTGTTCGAAAAAGGGCAGGTACTTTCAAAAATACTTGGCATTGGATGGATCTGTCTATCATGGGCTAATTTCAGAGAGCATTACCATATGATACCATCAAACTGTTAACTGCTCTAATTCTAATGCAAGGATGAGAACTTAAAAGATATGAATTGGAACAACATATTTATTTTATGGGTTTTTTAAACAGCTGTGATTTTGTTTCTCTCAACAAGTGTCCAAATGTTTTAACAATTCCAATATGAAAATAAATTAGGACCTTTCTACAAACAAGGTTATTCAATTATGGCTCAGGAGCAGCAACTAAATATTGCACATACTGCAATCAAGTTAAATAAAGTGATAATAAAAATGTCCAGTAAAGAATAATAGGTCCTTTCTGTAAACATTGAAATAGATAAAGCAGGAAAGTATACCGTTTGCAGGCAACTCTTCAACTCAAAGTCGTAATGTAAAGTGCACGGTGAGACTGAGATACGGCTCGGTCGTCCTGCCCGACAGATTGGTTGTTGTTGTTGCATAGTACTCTACATTTTCCAGCTCCGTCTCAAGTATCTTCCTACATTCCGCATACATTTCTGGGATGGCCACATGACTAAAGTACGTACCTGGTCCATATTTACATAACTCATCTAGACTAGCAAGTCTGACAGTCAGGTCAGGGTCAGGGTCAGGGTTAGGGTCAGGGTCAGGGTTAGGGTTAGGGTCAGGGTCAGGGTTAGGGTTAGGGTTAGGTTAGGGTCAGGTTAGGGTTAGGGGTTAGGTTAGGGTTAGGTTAGGGTTAGGTTACGGTTAGGTTTAGGGACATGTTTGCTGCACCCTCAAGTTTACCACAGCAGCAACAGCAACAGGTTGAAGAGGAGGCTGGCAGGGAGGAGCGGGAGCAGGGTACAGATACAGAGGATAGAGAGGATACAGAAGAAGCGGGGCTGAGTCAGCCTGTAACCGTTGACCCGGTAAGGAAAATATAGGTAGCTGTTAGGGGTGTAACGGATCGCCCCCCACGGTTCGGCACGCATGTGTACCGCGGATCAATTGCAAAATGTAACCAAGTAATAATATTACTTAATATTAGTTAATATCCCTTGTAAATCACAATGTAGAGTTGCCATGAAAAGATAGACGCGACAGTTTGTTTTACTCTAAAGCGCAATGATAGGTTGATAATGGGGAAAAAAATCTAGAACAACAAGGCTGCGTTCGTAAATTCGCTCTGGAATCTGATCACTGAGTACACTGGTCTACTTGCACTGGTACCATTGCTTACTGTATGTAGTCGTCTTTGTAGTGGTTTGGGGGAATACTACAGTTTGTCATATGACTGTACAGCACAGTATATAAGACGAGTATATAAGGCAAGTATTTTTGTGCTGGTGGGTGTGGTCCGACCGATTGGGGTGGGCCTGTCTGGGCCAAAAATGCCAGGGCCTAATTTTTGTCCCAGTCCAGCCCTGTATGTTCGTAATGTATTTTGGTGTTTTTAAATGTCTTTTTAGTTTATTTTGTTTATCGCTTTTTAATGCTGCATGTACTAGCAAATCTTTTATATTTTTATTCCTCCTAAAGGCTGCAATCATTTTAAAACCCACCAACGGTTCGACGATATCTTGAGTCCTTTTAAAATTACTTTTAATCATTTTATTAAGTTCCATCGAGGATGGGGAGAACATGGAAACAAAAAGAATTATCCTGCAATTGTCCCCTTCTTTTGCAGGTCTATCCCCCCTGCTGAAGTTTTGCTGGACCTCAGCTTTGATGGTCCGGAGGAAAGTTCTCCCATAACCCCTCGATCTGAGGACCTTGAAGAGGGTCCTCGTGGCTGACTCCGCGTCCTCCTCTGCTGTGCAAATTCGCTTGAATCTGATAAGCTGCGATTTCACTATTCCCCTAAAGGAATGTTTGGGGTGATAGCTAGACTTGTGCAACAGCACATGGGTATCTGTGGGTTTAAAATATACTCTTGTGCCCAGACTATTGAGACTAACCCCCCTCTCCTCTCTTAATAAACATCTCTGTGTCCAAAAACTCGATTTTCTCAGGTTGAATATTGAATTTTACAGTGAT
Source organism: Nansenia antarctica (assembly GCF_963989245.1). NCBI lineage: Eukaryota > Metazoa > Chordata > Actinopteri > Argentiniformes > Microstomatidae > Nansenia > Nansenia antarctica. The sequence continues at coordinate 55,238,656 of NC_137690.1, read as the reverse complement.
TGCCTGATGATGCGTGTTCAGCACATTGATAAAAACCTGGAAGTCCTCCCTTGTGTGGCTCCAGATGCCAAAAATATCGTCCAAATAACATACAGTGCTGGGAGTTTCGGGCATTTGGGGAAGACAGTCCGCTCCCAATCAGCCATATAAATGTTGGCATACGCAGGGGCGAACGTCTTCCCCATGGCTGTCCCATGTACCTGAAGGAAACATCTGGAATCAAAGACAAAATCGTTTCTAGTCAACCCTAACTCTAAGAGATGGAGAAGAGCCTCATCTGGTCTAGAAGGGTCTGGATGGTCGTTAAATAGCTCCCGCACCGCTTTGAGCCCCAATGGGGTCTCTATGTTTGTATACAGGGAGTCAATGTCGACCGAGAAAAGCATCGAACCAATAGGAACCTGGATGTTTTTCAGTTTTTCCACAAATTCATATGTATCTTTAATGAAACTTTCATGAATTTGGGATAATGGATTTAAATAAAAATCTATGAATTCTGCTATTCGATAGGACTCGCTCCCACAATCGGACACAATCGGCCTTCCTGGGGGGACCTGATGTGGAACTGTCCAGGTCTCTGGATCCTTGTGGATCTTTGGCAAGAGATACAGCCGTGGACGTGGCGGATCCTCCCCATACAGGTAAGTCATTTGTTTGGCCGATATAACTTTCTTTTCATACAGGTGAGACATCGTCGCTCTAATCTGTTTCTGGGTCTCCAGTTGCAGAGAGCTAGTTAAAGGTAAGTAGTGTGTTCTATTTTCCAATTGTCTGTTAGCCTCTGTCAAATATTGATTTTTATCCATTATTACAATTTTAGAGCCCTTATCGGCAGGCTTAATAATTATATCCTGGTTCTTTTTTAATTTGTTCAATGCTTTTCTTTCCCCTTGTGACAGGTTACTTTCTTTTTCACAGGCCCAACGGATTCCCTCCAGGTCCCGCACATCTTCCCTGATCAATCCCTTAATAGGGTCCGAGATGGAATTCCAATCAGGTTCCCAATGAGAGGGATTGATGAACGGTTCCCTGGTGAAATCCGTGGTAAACCGGAAATGATCTAAAAGTTTCAAACGCCTGTGATACTTTGCTAAATCTCTTTGTAAATCTTCTCTGTCTGTTACAGATGGCGTAGGAATAAAGAAGAGGCCCCTCTCCAGCAGCATTTCCTCTTCTGTGGATAGTTCAAAGGTAAGTGAAAGATTTAAAATATTAGAAAATTTTAAAATATTAGAATGGGGCTTGGTAAGTGTCCCAGGTCCCCCTCTTTTCAGTTTAACTGTAGCATCCATGCCTCTAACATTTTTTTGCCCGTAGCAGGGGTCCAATGTATCGGATCCCTCTCACAAGCTTTGAAGTCCCGGGCCTCTACCCCTCTCAGGGTCCTGTATGTGGACTCCACATAGGTGTTTATTTCTTCCAGGAGGGCCCGTACTGGGGCCTGCAACCTGGGTGAGTATTGTGTCAAAGCAAAAAACACCTCTGCCTGAGGGAAAACCACTCTTGCCCTCGCCATCAGCTGTTGGAATTGCTTTTTCATGGTCGAGAGCAGGTTTCCACTCAGACAGTTGTTTAATCCCACCACAAAGACCACTTTGTGAGTGGCAGGACTAGGGTTCAACTTGGTCAAAATATCCCTCAGATGGAAAATGTTGGCCCCCGGGAAACTGTCAACTTGGATCAGTGGATAGTTGAAGGGGGGGATTCTATTGAGATTCGAATCCCCCACTATCACCACTGGTTTTTTAATCTCAAGTTCCCCCACCACACTTTTTTGGTATGCACTGCGGTGACAGAGCGGTCTGTCCAAGTTGAATGGAACCTCCACCTCCTCCTGCTCCGACCCCGAACTGGACAAGAGGCCGGACCCCTGACTGGCCGACACCCCAGAAGCCCCCAACATCTGGGAGTCCGACAGCAACACTGCCACATTGGTGAGGTTCCCCCTCACCTCCCCCCCCCTCCGCTCAGGTGAATCCCCCTCTGATTCCTCAGAGGCCCCCAGGTCGAAATTAAGGACCCAATCCTCCCTGACTCCTTCCTCCTCCACTGTGTCACCCCTCAGAACCTGAGCCACATGGACCCGCACTCCGGTGGGTCCTGTCGGTCCAGGTGGAGTTTGGGCTCGGCCAGATCCCAGGTACGGGCCCAAGTTAGGGTCAGGTGAGGCCGAGAGAAGGGTTAAGGTCAGGGTTAGGGTTAGGCCCAAGCTTAGGGTTAAGGTTAGGCTCAGGGTTAAGGTTAGGGTTAAGGTTAGGGTTAAGGTTAGGGTCAGGGTTAGGGTAAGGCCCAGGCTTAGGGTTAAGGTTAGGGCCAGGGTTAGGGTTAGGCCCAGGCTTAGGGTTAAGGTTAGGCTCAGGGTTAAGGTTAGGGTTAAGGTTAGGGTTAAGGTTAGGCCTAGGGTTAAGGTTAGGGTTAGGCCTAGGGTTAAGGTTAGGGCCAGGGTTAAGGTCAGGGTTAGGTTTAGGCCTAGGGTTAGGGTTGGGCCTAAGGTTAAGGTTAGGGTTAGGGCCAGGGTTCGGGCCAGGCCTAGGGTTAGGGTCAGGCCTAGGGTAAGGGTTATGGTCCGAGATCAGGTTAGGGCCAGAATCATAATGGGGGTTGAGGTTAAGATTAGGGTCAGGATTGAGGTTAGGGTCAGGGCCGAGGCCAGGATCAGGGCCCAGGTTGGGCCGCAACAGCTCCGGCCACTCCACAGGGTCCAGCCGAGCCTCTCTGCCCTCTCCCTGCACAGTGGGCTCATGATCGCTCCCCACGAGCGATGTTAGAGTTGCAATAGACAGGCTTGTTAGCCTATGTTTGTATCTCGCCTTGCCATATGCAATGGCTTTATCTAGTGCAACCTGTTCAAATGGGGAGATACCCTGAAGTCCCGATGCCAAAACCGAATCATAATGCTCTTTAATGATCACAAGGTTGGCAGATCAGAGCCCCGGCTGGCCACATGTCGAAGTGTCCTTGGGCAAGACACTGAACCCCAAAATTGCTCCCAGTGAGCGGGCCGGCGCCTTGCATGGCAGCTTGCCGCCATTGGTGTGTGAATGTGTGTGTGAATGGGTGAATGAGAGGCCGTTGTAAAGCGCTTTGGAGCAGCGCTATATAAGTGCAGTCCATTTACCATTTGAACTGAATTTCACCACGGTGGCCAGAGGTGGCATATTTCCAACAGACCTACTCTACGCCTTGCTCCTTTTTAAGTTCCACGCTTGTATTTATTTTATCTCTTTTGTTTGTAGTGAATAGATTGAACACCACCCTGTTTCCATCTGTCTGTCTTTGTGTTGTAGGGAGTGGCTATAAGTTCAAGGTGAAATTCGAGAACAAGGGAAAGAGCCTGCTGTCCGGGAACCACGTGGCGTTTGACTATCACCCTACTCTGGAGCGACTGTACGTGGGCGCCAGGGTGGTCGCTAAGTACAAGGACGGGAACCAAGTGTGGCTGTACTGTATGCTGGCATAGTAGCAGAGATGCCCAATAACAAGAACCGCATGAGGTGAGTGGAGGGGGGGGGGGGGGGGAGGGGGGCGAGGCGATCGTTTGTGTGTGTCTTTACAGGAAGAGATAATGTGGATGTTTTTAACAATGCACACAGGTGCGACGCGACAGTTTTTTGCCGGGTGGGATGTCTGCAGATGAAACGTTAGCAAATATAATTGCTGAGTGTTCTGACAGAGAAAGTTGGTTAAAATGGGTCGTTATTATTGTGACTAGAAAGTGTCTAGTAGATATACAATCTTTCTAATACCATAATGGCATATTTACAGACAGTACATGAACAGTGGATTGAAGCATTGGAAATGTCTGTTTTTTATAGTTGAACATTGCCCACAGCAATCCAATATTCAATTATAATTATGTTATAAATTGATATGGATCAATGTATACCTCTTATTAGATTATACATACTCTGGTTGTTATGTTTGCCTTTTGGTTGACAGCAAAAGAGGGAGAGAGGAGGATAGAGAAGGAGAGAATGAGAGAGAGCAGGATGGTGTCAGCACAGGGAAGGAAGAAAAGGAGTGGCCCTATGACAGATGTTTCTGGATTATCAGGTGCATTCCATCACATTATTTCTGCAGTCATAAGAGAGCTCTCAATGTCTTGTATTGATTCTAGGCTTTGCGTTTACCTTTGTAGTCTGCTATTGGTGTCTGTCAACATGCAGTTATTGCATGTGAAGGAATGTTGGAATACTAAACATAGCAGTGCTTAATTTGGATATTTGGGGACTAAAACAGGAGGATTATGCATAAACAAAGTTTGAATTTCTGAATCAATGGCGTAACCAATATGTACACAAATACCATAAAATAAAAACATCTCTTTTAAGAGAAGCTCTACTTTAACCTCAGTGTAATTGTTTGATTTCAAATCCAAACTTTTGGAGTGTAGAGCCAAAAGAAGAAAAAATGCTTCACTGTCCCATTACTTACACAGCGCAACTTTATACAAAAATCTCTGGTACGGTATAATGTTATCTTACCCTCTTTTAGGCATCATACAGTAAGAGCTTAGTTTTTCCTGTTCAGACAAGAACCACCCCAAGACAAACCTTTATTCTGGCAGTTTCTACCTGCTTTACTGACCCACAGGGTGCAGGGTAAAAAGTTAATTGATTCAGAGTCAAGATTCAGAATAAAAGCTTTTGCTTTTCAAGACCTCTTGAAACACTGTGTTGGTTTTGAAGAGAAACATCATTTTTCACATAATAGATTGATGATGTTTTCTGTCAGATCTCCACAGAATCCTCACTCTGGGCCTGACATGTTGAAGGGGATGTTCCCAAGGTGTTGGGTATCTTCTGCCGTGACAATCTACTTACTAAAGAATAAAAGAGAAGAGCTTTGACAGCACCTTGAATCAGAGTTAGCAGTGGAGAGAATATGATTCTGTGCAGATCCTGTTTGGTCTGAAGACAGGGAAGGAAGAAAAAGAATGGCCCTACGGGACTGTGCTGAACCGTGCTGAAAGGATTTGAGTAAGTTGTTCAAGGTCAAAATGGGAACACCAGGGTGAACATGATAATTTATATATATATATTCATTCAGAGTCAAGTATATAAACAAATAAACATTTAAACAAATTGGTACATGGTAATATTAATATTTTTGGCACATGATATTATTAATAATATTCAAGAGGTAAAGGAACACCTGATGAATTTGCTAAAAGAGGTTAAAGACCAATTTAAATGGTGATTCTTCGTACTGCATTCTGGGAGAATCGATAGCAACTGTGAGTCCAACACCGACTGCTGAGTAAAGTAATACGGGACGAAGTCGCCCATTTGAGAGGACACAAGGACGTTTTTTTCCCCCTGTAAGTACGGTACAATTAAATTGAGAAAAGGCCCTTGAATGCCAGGCCTCACACTGCTAGGAAACGGGTCATCCCACAACTACCACTAGATGGCAGTGTCATCCCAGACTGAATCCTGTCAGAGCATGCTGAAAGTGTTGGGAGGCCAGCTGATCTCGGTCTCGGATGGATTGGAATAGGGTGATTGTGGGGTGATTGTATGAAAGCTCCAGAACAGCTGTATATTGAACGTAACATCCCAATGTCTTATTGTAGCTGCCCCCTCATCATCATCATCATCATCATCATCATCTTCATCGTAGTCATCACCCTTACAGTGACAGACCGGACCAACATGTTTAAGTAAAATGATCCAAATGTACACTTAAAGGTGCAATATGTAACATTCAAGCTTTCTAATGGTCCTAAATGAGTGTCCCTAAGAACTTCTATTGCCCCCCTTGTACTGTTTCTCAGTTTCTCCATAAAAATATTTTTTTTATTTTTTTTTATTTTTTAAGTTTTAGTAGAAGGCGATAGGGAGAAGGTTTTTTCTTCTATCAGTGGCCCCGGGCCTGACCTAGATTACTCTTCCTGCAACGAATGGTGGATTGCTGATTCACATGCTTAGTATTCAAATGTATTGATTGTAAGTCGCTTTGGAATAAGGCGTCTGCTAAATGCCAAAAATGTAAATGTAAATGACTGTTTAATTGGTAGCAATCAGGGAATGAGAATAATAAATAAATAAATATTTCATTTACAAATGCTGTTTTGGTCCCGAAATGCACTTTCTAAAATTAAGTGTCTAGGGCTGACACCGGGTTGTATACAATTGGCCAGGGGTGTTCTAGAAGATTGGATGATTTTTTCACCTATCTGTCTCTGATGGCTGCTTCTTCAAATCACAATATAACAGCTAAGGTCCGACACTGCAAATCCACCCACAGCAACTTTAATATCCAAGAGATTCAGACTCTAATTTATTAGATAACACCACACAATGAGTATGAAATTGGCAACTAAAGCAACACATAAAAGCAAACTGATGAAAGAGCTACAAAGCTAAGTTCACCATCTTGATTTCAGTAGTACTAAAACATTCTAAAGCAGCGTTGACTGAGTGTACGTTTCCTCTCAGCTCTCAAGCGAACGGAAAAACATCCGACTCCACATGTAACCTGCGGTGTGTTTTGTTCTACTCTGTTGTTGGAGTCTTGTTGATGTTCCTTCGCTCTGACCGCTCAGGGAGGGGAGTCTACTTATTGTCTCCACTCGTCACCTCCCTGCCCAGAATGGCCACTGAACAAAGACAGGAAGCTCCCTGTCTCCAACTTCCTGAAAGGAGTAATTCCTGTCTTCCAAGGAGAATGTGGAAAAAACAGGAGAGAAACAGGAAGTGCAGATAAATCAAGCCTGTCATTGGTGCTTATTGTTGCTAGCCTTACCTCGCACCTGTACTGTTACTGTGTGTGTGTGTGTGTGTGTGTGTGTGTGTGAGTGTGAGTGTGAGTGTGAGTGTGAGTGTGAGTGTGAGTGTGAGTGTGAGTGTGTGTGTGTGTGTGTGTGTGTGTGTGTGTGTCTGTGGTGTCAAACCCAGCGTGTCATGAAGATTTGCTGGGTGAATCGGGTCTGAGTCAGGGGCTTTGAAGGCCAAACTGAGGGACATGTGGTGAGAGAGCTCCTGTAAGGTGACTGAGAACTGTGGTTTATTTTGGGGTGCTGCGTCACAAAGGCTTGGGCCTTCCTGCCACCCACTCTCCAACAACATGTTTGTTTTCAGGCCTATATTTCTGTGTGCGACTGTTACCAATGGGGAAATCCTGTCTGAGTCCTCATCCCATTCCCCTGAAAATACAGGCAGTCTGTGACGTTCAAGAGTTGGAATGTTAATTTGTGTTTAACCCCTTACATAACTCCTGGTCCTAATCTGTGTTTAAACAGATGGCAAGATGGCCAGCAGAAACATGCCTGAAAATGGAAGGCTTTTGACCCATTTCAAACACACGTGCACACACACACACACACACACACACACACACTCACACACACACACACACACACACACACACACACACACACACACACACACAAACATATACACATACACACATGGTTGCAGTTACTTCCTAATATCTAAAAGTTGCTCATGGTGGATGTCTCTGGAAAATATGAGTAATGCTTGTTTGGCAAATTAGGTCTGACCCAATGTTTACTTAGCCTTTGTTTGAGTAAGCAACTGATCTGCCGGGAAAGGATGTTCAGATGCGTGAGTACAGAGTGGGTCAGGTGGTGTGCTCACAGCTATTGTCCTAATTCTACAGGTCTGCTCATGATCACTTTGCCAAGAATCACCAATTATACACCTGAATACAGTAGCATCCACTGGACAGTAACTGTGATGTCACTCACAGATCTCCCTGTAAGGGCTATATTTGATTACACTCAATTACACCTGCCCAGAGGGAAAAACCTGCGTAAGCTAGTCTAACTCCACCTGCCCAAGGGGAGATCTGGCTCTATGGTAAAAACAATAGGAAAAGCAGGCAAAACACCTTATACACACTGTGTGTGTATGTGTCTGTGTGTGTGTGTGTGTGTGTGTGTGTGTGTGTGTGTGTGTGTGTTATGATATTCTCTTCTGTGAAAATGGAATATAACTATGTGTGTCCCTCCTCACTGCATGTTGACATGAAGAACGCTGCTGATCTCTCTGTGGTCAAGAAAGATTCATGGTCTGAACTGGGCTCTGCCAGATACTCACAGCTATTCTTGGTCCATACCTCCGTAGCTTACAGCTCTTAGTGTAAGCTCTCCCTGGTATATAAGAATTCCAGTGTTTACCCCATATTTGCGAGATGGCATACCGAAACACGCTTGTTGTGAGTACTCATACCGTTCAGTTCACCAGAGAGTTCATTATACTTGTGCGTATAAACAGGTGTGATAGTTTAAGGGGGAGTGAGGAACATCGAGGTTGTTTTGAGTTCTGTGTGTGAGGAGTAGTCACGAAATGGCTTGTTTTTGGAACACCTTGTGAGAAGTCCAATGTACAATTCAGGGTTGTAAATGAAAGTTTCATGAGGTTTTGTTTTATTGTGAATGTGTGTACGCATACTCTACAGTAAAACATCTATGTTTGCAGATGCTTTTGTGTGTCTGAGAGTGTGTGTCTGTGTACGAGAGCTTTTATGTTTGTCAATAAAGACCATTCATTCATTCATTATGTTTGTCTGAGTCAGCATGGCGGCATTAGGCCTGTACTCTCTGTGTGTGCGTGTCTGCCTGCCTGCCTGCCTGTCTGCCTGCCTGCCTGCTTGCCTGCCTGCTTGCCTGCCTGCGTGCCTGTGTGTTTGTGTTGTGGTGACTGTGTGGTGACAGTGGTTCCTGATCTGAACAGCTCCACAGGGGACAGACAGGGACCAGCCCAGCAGGGAGTCTGCACCTTTCAGTACACCCACTGGAGAACCACTACTCATCATGCTGTTCAGCTGGGTCAGCTCTGAATGATCCACTCAACAAGCCTTGACGGACATTGACATACTACTGCCCCCTCTAACACAATGTTGTCTCTCTGTCTCTGAATGGGACCAGACCTGCCCTACGCTGTACCCAGTGGTGTGGTTGTACCGCCTACTGACTGGTTCTCCATCAGACACACTCCCAACAATAGGCCATGCATACTAATATCTGCCACATTGTGCAAGTACGCTATCTCAGGAAATTGCATCGCGTGTTGCCCTACTTTAGGTTTGTTTGTGTGTGTGTGTGTGTGTGTGTGTGTGTGTGTATGAGTGTAGTGTGTGCATGGATACATGTGTCCATGCTTGCGTACGTGTTTGTGTGTGTGTGTGTGTGTGTGTGTGTGTGTGTGTGTGCGTGCGTGCGTGCGTGTGTTTGTGTGTGTTGTGTGTGTGTGTGTGTGTGCATGCCAACAGAATATGAAATAAATCCATGCAACTCTACAGTGTTTTATTTTACACCCTGGGCCATATATCTCTTAAAGCTGTAATTTCACTCAGTAGAACAATGCCGATCTCCCACTGCTCGGCTGTGGGTGAGAGACACTAGATCACTTCCCTTCTGGGATAATCATGCTCTGTGGGTGTCTAAATTTATACCAAGCCTGAACAAATGGCTATGTGTGTGTGTGTGTGTGTGTGTGTGTGTGTGGAGAGAGAATATCGCTGGGCTTTCTGCACAGGACTGTTAACGCTCTGGGCTCTGGAATTCAGTGGATTAAAACAGCGGGAGGTGCAGATTGTTTAGAACATACACTATTTTACATTGTTATACTGTTTCATCAGATCAATCACATTATTGTGACACTCACACACACACACACACACACACACACACACACACACACACACACACTCACTCACTCAGTGCTCTCAAGCGTGTTACCATTAACAACCTGCTTGACCTTTCTGTCAAAGGACAGAGGGGACTTTAGCCTGCATTCTCAGTTCTAACACACATGTCTTGTTAAACCTGCCATAGGGCTTTCTCAGAACACTTTATGTCCACTCCACCACCTCATAAAACGCTAGTTAAGCCAAGCTCTTACAATAGGACCTTCAAACCGGAACCCTTTTACTGGAGGTTTAAGTCTACAGGGGATGCGTTTATAGGGAGCGCAGGGCTTAAAGGCCTGGTTCCATTTCAGATCCATGGGCCCTTCCTCTAATCTCCTAGGGGCAAGCAATGCAGTGATCATTGTTATTGTAGGAAATTAACCATCACAGGCGCATAGCTATTACTCAATCCCGGGCTATCAGACGATCAACTTGTTTTTTGGAGAACACTCTCAAACACTCTGGTGAACACTCTCAAACTGTTTTATTTTTTTTAAATGTCTTGCATGCTCTGGACAGATTGCCAAACCTGGAGACAACCACCCTACTACAGTGTTTATGGGTAGCACAGGGTTTAAAGGCCCCATTCCATTACAGTTACATGGCTCCTTCTTTTAACCTCCTACCCATGGTGTTCACAGAACCGAGAGGACCGGAGAGGGGCAAACAATGTGGTGATCAATAAAAGTGTAGCCAATCAATACAGTAGCTTCCACAATCTGGCATATGGATTCCACCTCCAGCCCTTGGTTCTGTTTGGCTGTTGTTTAGTTACAGCCGCCTGACATAATACAATGATTCGTTTGTCATCCCCAACCTCTATGCTATAACTGTAGTGAGCTTGTGTGTAGTAGGCTCAGCTTCTGAGGTTCAATGTTCTCTAGCTCTTGCTGCAGTGACAGACAGCCAGTATCTACAGGACACAGAACTCACCTTAAATGCCCTCTGATCACATCACTCTTCTCTCCATATCTCATCACAGGATGTCTTCTCTCTGCTGATTGGGGCACAGTCTTCCATGCTACCAGTTTCTCTTGGTTGGTTGCCAAAGATAACCCAATCAGAGTGGCCTTCTTAACCCCTTGGGTTAACAGGAATACTGTACCCAATCATAACCTCAGCTGCCACTTGATCGGTATGTGTGTGTGTACGTGTGTCTGTGTGTGTGTGTGTGTGTGTGTGTGTGTGTGTCTGTGTGTGTGTGTGTGTCTGTGTCTGTGTCTGTGTCTGTGTCTGTGTCTGTGTCTGTGTCTGTGTCTGTGTCTGTGTCTGTGTCTGTGTGTGTGTGTGTGTGTGTGTGTGCGTGTGCATTTGTATGTCACTTCAATCCCTGCTCGGTGCTTGAGCTACGTGCGTAGTGCATACGCATACAGTGCAGTGTTTCATTGTTATTATAGGAAACGAACCATCACAAGTGCCTAGGTATTACTCAATCCCTGGCTATCAGAGGCTCGACGTTTCAACAGCGTTTTTTCTCTTCCTTTCTGTCTTGGCGTGCTCTGGACAGATATGTCAGAGATTGGACGACTGCCAAACCCAGAGACAACCCCCCACGCCCCCCCCCCCCCCCACACACCTCCCCCCCTCCCAAACACACACACACACACACACACACACACCATTCCTCTCCCTCCCCCATTTTGTTCCTGTTGTTCTGAGAAAAGAGACGTTTGACTTTTTAAAGGGAATGTTCCGCACCGCCTCAGTGGGGTTCGGCACCAGTGACCCTGTCATGGTCATTTTGAACACACTCAGGGAGCGTTCTCTACAGTTGAGGTTGGGCCTAACCTTTCTCACACACGTTCCTGACACGTCACTGGCGGCCAAACTGTGAACTCTTTAACCTTTGAGTTATTCCACATTACAACTGAATTGAAAAATAAGACCAATTCACACTCAAGGCTTAGGACTTAGGACTGAACTGATGTATTCACTAACCATTTCATTGGGACAGAGAATGCACATGACAATACATTGTTATGGCCTGCCCAGGATGCGTACATTTACTTTTACTATTTAGCAGTTGTGTTTATCCAAAGCAACTTAGAGATTACATGGACAGTCTCCCTGGAGTAACTTGGTGGTGTTCCCAGGTGGGATTTTGAACTCATGACCTTCTGATCACCAGTCCAATTCACTATCCACTAGGCCACCACTACCTCACCACTACCGCACTGGATGGCCTCTCCTCAACCAAACACCCTCTGTCACATCCCACACTTCTGCCAGCTCCTCCCACTCTCTCCTGTCTGTCCTTGTATGTCCGTTTGTGTGGTGTGTGTGTGTGTGTGGCCAGTCTTCGGTTCCCTGTCTCGTGACCCGTCTTCTGTTCTACTTGCTCATTCTACACACCTGAGGATCATTGGCTTCTTCACCCCACTATTAGCCCTGCTATAAAGACCCGGTCCAGCCTTCACTACTCTGACAGATCGTAGCTTCAGTTATATGCTGTTCGTGCTTCCAGCCATTGCTAAACATTCTGCTCTGTCAGTTTACTCAGCATTCTAACCCCTGTTCTCCCTGTGCCTACAGTGTTCCAGCCTGACTGCTGCTGCTGACTCCTGCCTGCCCTCACTACCTGTCTCTCCTGCCCTGCCCTGCTCTGCCCTGCCCTGCCTGCCTGCCTGCCTGCGCTATCTGCCGACCTGCCTATCCTGCCTGCTTCACCATTGGAGCTCTGACTGCCCCTATCCCTCGGCATTCAATAAATACACCCAGTTTTGGCTTTCACCTTCATCTGCCTCTTGTCTGTGTTCTGCGGTTCGGTTAACTAGTCTGACCCTCACACCCTCAACTCATGATCCCAGCTATGGTCTAGGGCAGAATACCTGCCATTCCCTCATGATGTGACATATCATTTGCATAAATGTTTATGTTATGTTCCGTTATTTACATACAACTTTTATCCAAAGTGACTTACAACAAACACATTTGTCTAAGTAAGTCAATTATCTATCCATCCGTCATCATAAGAAAAAGTAATCTATGCTAGGGCCAGGGGCCATTGGCAGTTACAATGCTAGAAGAAGGAATAATTTCTTCCATTAGTCAGCATGTTGCCTTGGGTGTGTGTTCTTTTTTCCCTTTTATAGGTTTAGAAGTAGAACCAACATGCAGGTATATGCTAGGGGGCTGTGAGTTCATAACAAGTTCCCTGACTGAACTCCACTCCATGTAACAGACATACGATTGGACATGGATCTGCACTACTGGCAACCACTTAGTGATGCTTCGGCTAACTCTCTCACATTGACCCCATAACTGTGTCTGTCTTTAGACCGAAAAATGCTGTCAGCTGTCAGTCTGTTCAGGCTCGTACACTGGGTGTCACTGTTTCACAGTATGCGAGGGATACGGACCAATTCTCCGGTTACAGCTTCACAGTTCTCGCCTCTCACATCAGCACCTTCTGATTCCTTGACGCACACATGCACACACACATAGACAGACAGACAGACAGACAGACAGACAGACAGACAGACAGACAGACAGACACACACACACACACACACACACACACAAAGCAAACAGAGGTAACCAAACTCATTCTGTAGGTTGTTAGCTGAGCAAGGAAACTGAGAAGGGATAACGGCATGTCCTCTGTGAGAAATGAGAAAGACACAGACACAGAATGAGAGAGAGAGAGAGAGAGAGAGAGACGGGGAGAGGGGAGGGACATACAGACATGGGAGCGTTAAAAACAGAGAGAGAGAGAAGAGAGAGAGAGAGAGAGAGAGAGAGAGAGAGAGAGAGAGAGAGAGAGAGAGAGAGGGTGGGGTTAGAGAGAAGTTAGAAAGAAAGAGTTAGGGAGATACAGTGGGGTGCAAAAATGTGGGCCCCCCTAGTCAAAAAGTGAAAAGAAGCAAACCTAACCTCTAAGTGGTACAAAGTTAAATATGACACATTTCATCACATTTTAAAGCAAGATTACTTTTTATTTGTAACTTTTTACAGTTTCAAGGAAAAAGGCCTTGTGCAAAAGCTTGGGAACCCTGTCAGCTAGCACTTTGTAACTCCTCCTTGGGCAACTATAACAGCTTGCAAATGCTTCCTGTAGCCAGCAAAGAGTCTTTCAATTCTTGTTTTTGGAATTTTCTCCCTTTCTTCCTGGCAGAACACCTCTAGCTCAGAAATATTCTTCGGCCTTCTTGCATGCATGGCATGTTTGAGATCTCTCCACAGACTTTCAATAATATTCATGTCTGGGGACTGTGATAGCCGTTCCAAAACCTTCATCCGTCTTTCCTGGAGGTACTTCATGGTTGATTTGGAGGTATGCTTCGGGTCATTGTCTTGCTGGAATACCCAACCTCTCTTCAACTTCAATTTCTGGACTGACCTTCGAACATTAGCCTCTAGAATGTCTTGATATTTGGTGGAATCCATTCTTCCTTCCACCCGCACAATATTGCCTGTGCCCCCAGCTGCTACACAACCCCAAAGCATAATGGATCCACCGTTACACACCACAGTTGGCAAGGTGTTCTTCTCTACAAATGCTTCACAATTTTTTCTCCAAACATGCCTTCTTTGGTTGTGGCCCAAAAGTCCAATTTTGGTTTCGTCAGTCCTAAGCACATTGTTCCAATAGGCTTCAGGTTTCTCAACAGGGGAGGCTGGTTCATTAGGGGCAATTGGACAATGCCCCACCAAAGGGAGAAGAGAGAGATTTTTTTTCTATGACTTCTAGACAGTGTTGCTTCTGAATATCATAGTCCAATCAGCTAGTGTTCTGTGGAGTATATCATAGTCCAATCAGCTAGTGTTCTGTGGAGTATGTTCCAATCAGCTTCAAGTCCCGCCCCTTTCAGGGCAACTTTCAGTCTACTCGAAATTGCACTAGGCTGTTCTCGTAGACTTGCATGTAAAATCTATTTTGGTAACTTCAGGCCATTCGGTCATTTGTCTATGGGGTTTTGGGACATGCACAAAGAATCGTACGTGCTTACGTCATGTCATACGGCCGGCGTCACGTTCGTTCACCATGGCTAGTAATGTTCTGAACAACTCGGTTGAATCTTTAAAAGAAACACCGTTCAGCCGTCGTAGCAACCAGGAGAAATTAACAGTAAAGGAATTAGGACCACCCAGACCAAATTTAATTATAAAGCAAGTTTATAAGGCAGGGAAAATTGGAAAATCGTATAACCGAGGATTTACGAGGGGTTGGTATGAGAAGAAAACATGGCTAGCGGGATGTGAAGTAACAAATGCGTTGTTCTGCTTTCCACTACCGGACTTTGTAAACAAATTGAACAAATGGATTAGAAGGAGGCATCTTTTGTTCCCAACTTGATATTGCAACTGGACCTATTACCGAAGTCAAACTTGTGTAAGTAAGTGAATCATCTGTCCTTCAGTCATGATAGGAAAACCAAATCGATGCTGGGAGAAGGAATGGCAGACTGTATTCTGATTGTATCTTCTATGCTCTTTGTATGTTTCTATGCTCTTTGTATGTTTCTATGCTCTTTGTATGTGTCTTGGTGTAGGAGAAACGTAGGACCACGTTGGAAACAAGTGTTTCGGTACACGTTGACGTGTAGAAACTGTAGAGAGAAATTTTTAGAAATTGTAGAGAAAACTGGGGGGGTAGAGGTGATGAAGAGGTCTGTACAGGGGGGGGTAGAGGTGATGAAGAGGTCTGTACAGGGGGGTAGAGGTGATGAAGAGGTCTGTACAGGGGGGTAGAGGTGATGAAGAGGTCTGTACAGGGGGGTAGAGGGGATGAAGAGGTCTGTACAGGGGGGTAGAGGTGATGAAGAGGTCTGTACAGAGGGGTAGAGGGGATGAAGAGGTCTGTACAGGGGGGGTAGAGGGGATGAAGAGGTCTGTACAGAGGGGTAGAGGGGATGAAGAGGTCTGTACAGGGGGGTAGAGGGGATGAAGAGGTCTGTACAGGGGGGTAGAGGGTATGAAGAGGTCTGTACAGGGGGGCAGAGGGGATGAAGAGGTCTGTACAGGGGGGTAGAGGGGATGGAGAGGTCTGTAGAGGAGGGTAGAGGGGATGGAGAGGTCTGTAGAGGAGGGTAGAGGGGATGGAGAGGTCTGTACAGGGGGGGTAGAGGGGATGAAGAGGTCTGTACAGGGGGTAGAGGGGATGAAGAGGTCTGTAGAGGAGGGTAGAGGGGATGAAGAGGTCTGTAGAGGAGGGTAGAGGGGATGAAGAGGTCTGTACAGGGGGTAGAGGGGATGGAGAGGTCTGTACAGGGGGGTAGAGGGGATGGAGAGGTCTGTACAGGGGGGGTAGAGGGGATGAAGAGGTCTGTACAGGGGGGTAGAGGGGATGAAGAGGTCTGTAGAGGAGGGTAGAGGGGATGAAGAGGTCTGTAGAGGAGGGTAGAGGGGATGAAGAGGTCTGTACAGGGGTAGAGGGGATGAGGAGGTCTGTACAGGGGGGTAGAGGGGATGGAGAGGTCTGTACAGGGGGGTAGAGGGGATGGAGAGGTCTGTAGAGGAGGGTAGAGGGGATGAAGAGGTCTGTAGAGGAGGGTAGAGGGGATGAAGAGGTCTGTACAGGGGTAGAGGGGATGAGGAGGTCTGTACAGGGGGGTAGAGGGGATGGAGAGGTCTGTACAGGGGGGTAGAGGGGATGGAGAGGTCTGTACAGGGGGTAGAGAGGATGGAGAGGTCTGTACAGGGGGTAGAGGGGATGAAGAGGTCTGTACAGGGGGGTAGAGGGGATGGAGAGGTCTGTAGAGGTGGGTAGAGGGGATGGAGAGGTCTGTAGAGGTGGGTAGAGGGGATGAAGAGGTCTGTAGAGGTGGGTAGAGGGGATGAAGAGGTCTGTACAGGGGGGTAGAGGGGATGAAGAGGTCTGTACAGGGGGGTAGAGGGGATGGCGAGGTCTGTACAGGGGGGTAGAGCTATTCTCATGCTAAAATTGACTGTAAATCCAGATTTTAAAGTTGATATTCTGCCCCGTGGAGCATGCCCCCATAACCTGTGCCCCACCCAAACATTTTAGCACCAGCCGCCACTGTTTCTCAAGGTTTTCTTTCGCATACTTCAAACGCTTAATTTTGTGTTGGGGTCGTAGGAAAGGCTTCTTTCTGGCAACTCTGCCATGTAGGTATTTGTTGTTTAAGGTACGCTGTATTGTTGTCCTGTGAACAACTAGACCGGCGTCTGCTACTCTTTTTTGCAGCTCTTTTGCAGTGATGTCTGGGTTCTTCTGAGCATTATTCACCAGATCTCGGGCCATTCTGTAGGAAAGTGTTCTTGGTCTTCCAGATCTTGCCTTGACTTCAATTGTTCCATTTATTGTTTTTTGTAGCCTTCTCCTTGATGGTGGAAGTGAACTATCTTGATTCTGACATCCTTGGACAACTGTTTAGAGGAACCCATGGTTTTTAACACCAGACACAACAGCCACCGCAGTCGGATACTTTTAGAAGGCATGGAGTTACTTCAGAATAATAATAATAATAATAATTAATTTAATTTATATAGCGCTTTTCCAGGGCTCAAAGACGCTGACAATATAGGACACACATGGGGAGACACAAAAAACAACAAGCAACCACAACAAGTAACATGGAACAGAGAGTCAGCGAACGGGGAGGGGGGGGGTGGTGTAGAGTCCGGTGTTGATGTTGCTGGGAGCCTCGATGGATGTGGCGGCGGCAGCGGAGAATGCCTGCCTTGGTGGCAGCAGCAGCCGTTGCCGTTGTCATCTGTATTGCCAGCCTGGGACCGAACCCGCGCGGCCGGCCAGCCTAGCCGTGCCATGCCAGCGACCAAATCGCGCAGCAGTGAGTGAAGGCTGGGAACGACCGACACTCACCTGCGGAGATGGCAACCCCCGAACCGGGGAGGGAGCGGTGGCTACCTCCTGGGACGAGGGTAATAGCACAGCACGGCCAGACCAGCGATGACTGAGAGCGGCGCGCAGCGGGTCGGTCGGCAACACAGAGCCCGGGGACAGGAACGGTGAGGCGGTGGGTACTGCAGTCCGGTAGTGAAGGCGGTGAGTACTGCAGTCCGGTAGTGAAGGCGGTGAGTATTGCAGTCCGGTAGTGAAGGCGGTGAGTATTGCAGTCCGGTAGTGAAGGCGGTGAGTAATGCAGTCCGGTAGTGAAGGCGGTGAGAGGCGGGAGATGGCGGGGGTGAAGGCAGCGGAGTTCGGCGGGACAGGATACAAAAAGGATAAGACAGGATACAAAAAGACAGGATACAAAAGGAGACAGGACAGGATACAAAAAGACAGGATACAAAAGGACAGGAGACAGGACCGGGAACAGAAGCGGCAGTCACAACGCGGACGCCAGCGTGCTCTGAACCCGGAAGAACAACTACGGGAAACGCAATATAGAGTAGTAGTAGAATATAGGTCAATCCTGGAATTATGAATGAATGAATGAATGAATGAATGGTCTTTATTGTCATTGCTATAGTACAGGTACCAAACAACGACATTTGGGAGGGGTGGCTCCCCTGGTGCTAGGAAAGAAAAAAATAAAAATAAAAATAAAGAAGGGAAAGGAGCTGGTTTACATAAATAAAGGCTATGTACACTATCCACTATACTATACTGTACAGGTAAGACGACTAGGGTTGTCATATTGCACATAGTGTTATTGCACATTCATTTAAAGTGTCGCAGTTTGCAGGCTTGAAATGTACACATTTGTGCCTCAGCACTACACCTGATTTTTTCAATCCAGCAGCTGCCATCAATCCGTCCAGACTGTCCAGGGCCCAGAACCTAGGTCTTTGCTGTGTTCAGGGCCTGGATGGCCCTGGGGTAGAAGCTGTGCTTCAGTCTGTTTGTCCTTGCGGCCATGGTCCTGTACCGCTTTTTCGAGGGCAGCCGGGCAAAGTGTTCGTACCCAGGGTGGGTTGGGTCTCTGGAGATCTTGGAGGCCTTCCTGAGACAGCGTGTGTTGTACAGCTCTTCCAGCTTATATTCACCTGACTCATTGAAGCCCTAACGATTAAATCACCTTGGTCTGGGACTTAGTAATCATCTTCTCAAAAGTACCAAAGAATAATCCAAAAGGGTTCCCAAACTTTTGCACAGGGCCCTTTTCCTTTTTTATCATTTAAAATGTGCAGAAAGGTGTCATGTTTAACTTTTTTTCCACCCCACTGTACTGTATATATACAGGATGGGAGAGAGAACGATTACTTATTATATTGTCAAGCAGTAGTAAAAAGCCCGTAACTTTTTGTATCCAATACGTCTGTTTAACGATCAACTTGTTACTACAATATGTGAACAAGTTGGGAAGTGTAGCCAGAGGAGGGTGAATCAAACTCACACTGTAAGCTTGGCTCACACCGAGATGTTAGGGGCCAAGTGCTTGGCTTAGAGACATATTGTACAGTACACAACCTGTCCCTGCATTTAAAGGCTTAACCTTTTCATAGAGCTTTCTTTAACTAGACATCACCAGTACTGGGATTTAAAGGGCTGTTTAGTTTTACTCCTTGCTTTTCTTCATGGTGCCAAACATTTCAGTTTCTCTGTATTGTTGTAATGGCTGCTCAGTTCAGTCTCGACCTACCTAAACAAATGCGGTTTGGAGTGTAAGAGTGTTGCTATTAATAGACTGTCACAGTCTGTCAGTCTCTTGGCTAGGGATAGCTGATACTTTCAGAGAGAGCTGATGGCTGGACTAAAGATTGTCCTGCCAAGCAGAGAGAAAAAAAATCTCAGTATGTTTCATCTAAGATAAACTATGTTGCTTCAATCTATTCTATTTTACATTAAGCTAAAGCAGGACTTGTCAGGTAAGCACCAGGACCAGAAGATATGACATTGTTCACTGTCTCAGAGTGTGTCCATGTTTACCCTAATATGATGAAGAGACTTTCTCCCTGTGAAAATAAATAGTTTAGATATAAAAACTTAGCACCACAGCAAACGTCCACCCTGACTCCGTTGGTTGATGTACGATGTGAGAACGGGACTGTGTACCAAGACTTTGTTCTCATGTTATAGTTTCACTTGATGAATCGGTTAATTCTTCATTCCAACAAAACTTCAGGAGTCCAGCCCATTTCCCTTGATGAGAACCCATCTGCTATGGGTGAGTCCGTTTAGGAGGAACAAAGATTCCAAGTAATTTCTTTGCGGTGAGAATTAAATTCCTCTCATTATTGCACAAATCTTTTTTTATGGAGTTGTGGGGAAAACAAAGGGCTTGCAGGTGCAAGGGAAACATTCCTTAATCATGCTATTGAAAACCGAATCATGTTCCTGCATTTCTCAGTATTCTATTCCTGTAGGCTGTAGTCCGGTTGCCAGATGGATGGGTGGCGTTCCACTCCGCAGCGATCCAACCCAAACATCTGCCTGGCGTGGATGGCCTTTGCAGCCGGCCCTCAGAGATAGAACACAGGCCCAGTGTGCAGGCTGCAACCACCAGTGACCTCTGCCCGACTTGGGTTGTGAACATTAACGATTGATGATTGTCCCTAGAGGGCCTCTATAACATAAGACAGTAACACTGTGCTGTGCTGACATAGTTCTACTATAGGGGGCTACAACCACAAACAAATCTTAGGCATAGGGTGAACGGTAGGTACATACCTCTGGAGAGTGGATCACTCTGACGTGCTATACTGTAGTAGGCTTTATGAACAAGAAGAATGTTTCGAGGAAAAGTACCTGTTCCATGGATTAATCAACGGCTCAAACTTTGATCTCCTACTTGACTCACAGCGACTTTAGGAGGAAGCAGGGACAAGGCACACCAGGCACACAGACCTGTAACAATGCAAGGAGGTGAATTTGGAGGGAAAGTGGGTTTGTGTGAGGTGGTTTCGTGCCTGTCAGGACCAAATAACAAATCTCTCTGTGTCCCAATACACAGTGTTCTAGGGTTTAAATGGGTTTGGGCTTGTAATGTAGATACACCTCATTACACCCGAATCCCACAGCCTAAACAAGGACTGAACAAAAACAGGATTATTTTTCATTTCTAATTTTACCCTCAGAGATTAGCTGTGATTTAGGCATGATGAATGCTCATGTTAGCTTTGATTGTTAGCCGAGTTGAGAGCCCTTGAAAACTTAATCATGTTCAGTTTGAATGTGGCTTTGGGTGATACCGAAGTGAACTAACAGAACATACTGACAGTTCTGAACGTACTGTTCCCCCCCCCCCCCCCCTCTCTCAATGTATCCCCTGTCAGTGTATGTGATTAATGAGAATTGCGAAAGAATATTCCTGAATACTGAGGCTGGGGAGAAAGAGATCAACATTTCGTCCAAGGCAGACCTCCCAAAACAACCACATAATGTATACACGCACACATTCGCTCGCATGCACACACACACACACACACACACACACACACACACACACACACACACACACACACACACACACACACGCACACACATAAACACACAAAGTGGCTTTTGGCACATATGGCACATCATTTGTCTTAATGCATTGTCAAATATAAGAAAGACTAGAAAGATTTGACAAGATTTGATGTTTCGATGTAATCGTCATTATGTGGTATGGTGTATGTGGTATGGTGTGAGATAATTTTGAGGGTCTGTCCTGTGGTGGAATGAGTCTATGAGGGTCCCAGAGCCTGCTGGGTTTGACTCTTCTGGGGTTAAACATCTGGGACCGAATAATGTTTGTCAAGAGGGATCAGTGACATTTTTGTGAAACAGACATGCTTCCCCATTGTTTTGAAACTACTGTGTGTGTGTGTGTGTGTGTGTGTGTGTGTGTGTGTGTGTGTGTGTGTGTGTGTGTGTGTGTCTGGCAGTGGAAAACATCAAGCTGTCTCAGAATATGCTATGCTAACACCCACAATTGTAAAACAGGACCAGTTTTTTGTTTAAATGCTTTTTATGTATCGATCGACACATTTGTCGTTGCTCGACAAGAATAAAGTGCCATTCTCCTTGTTATATACGATCTATGATGGCGTCAGTGACATTGAAAAAGGATGGGGGTGCGTGATCCCTCTCTGTGACACTAAAAAGGATTTTCTGTCAATCAACAGTCGGTGTTGACGATTGACAAACCATAAGATAACCTTAATAGACTTAATAGACTTGCTAAACCAGTCTAGCCCTACAGACAGTTGTAGACACCTGGAATCACCCCTTTATCCCCATTCCTACCAAGGTAAGAGAATCCTCCTCTCCTTGTTATGTAGTTAACCAGCAATAGTGCCTTGTGCAAAAGCCATAAAAGTAAGGACAGATATTATGTGCAGTGTGATATATACAGACAAGGGCGAAGAGATGTACAGTTAAGATATGTGCAGTACGGTATGTACAGAACGAGGGCAATGGATATCAATACAAATATGTACAGTTAGGGTATAATTATGTACAGTTAGAGTATATGTACAGTGGTGCCAGAGCTAACATTCTCTACTGATCTAATCTTCCTTCTTCTACCACTATAACTGCCAATGGCCCCTGGCCCGAGCTTTTTCCTGCTACTACTAGTGGATAGATGATTCACTTACTTAGTCAAATGTATTTGTTGTAAGTCGTTTTGGATAAAATGCTGAATGCCAAAAATGTCAAATGTCTCTGTAAAACACAACTGTGTCCTATAGGCCACAACCCGGAGGT
Organism: Nansenia antarctica; assembly: GCF_963989245.1. Lineage (NCBI taxonomy): Eukaryota > Metazoa > Chordata > Actinopteri > Argentiniformes > Microstomatidae > Nansenia > Nansenia antarctica. Next base: position 55,216,440 of record NC_137690.1, on the reverse strand, counting down.
ACCAGCCTTGTGCGCTATAGAGGTGGAGACATCACCATAATGGTTCATGGTTACACCAATTTCGTCCCTTCAAATCTGACAACACCAAAGGGGAAGGGTTTATGGGAAGAGGCCGGGTTAGGGGATTAGAAGTTGTTGTTTCTAATTGGGCTTTCCACCAGGCTGGCAAGAAGCCATGTTTCTCTCAGAGAAGCGTCAGAGTGTGTGTTTGTGTGTTTGTGTGTGTGTGTGTGTGTGTGTGTGTGTGTGTGTGTGCGCGCGCGTGCATGCATGTGTGTACATGTGTGTGTGATACCCTTTCCCCTTATCCTGTCCATATCAGGGGATCTTTCACATCAATCCAATTTTACAACATGCATCTAATTCGGTATGCTCAGGATTTTATACTTTTTAAACTATACAAACTTGAAGGTGCACTTTTTAACATGGAGGTTGATAGAAACCAAAATATGCTCTTACACCTTTCAAGATCACACCAATCCATCTGTAAAATGTGCTAAGACCTCAAAATAATGTGCCCTGCTAAAAGATGTGTTACAGAGGTGTTACAAAGGCTTGATATAGACTAGAACACATTATTCATGAATAGAGGCCTTCGTGACACACATCTTCGGCACTCACTGCTTTTCATAGCTGATTCTCCAAGCCATCAGTTAGTATCACACAGCTAAACATTCATTGCTCTGGAACAATGGAGAGAGGGGGTGGAGACTGGGTAAAGATCCAACAAGATGGGAGAAGTGGGGGAATGTATGGTGAAAGACATTGTGTTTGGAAGTTGTCCAGACTACATCATGCTATCTCATTTAAGGTTCCACCCATCTTAGTGAGTAGAGTGAGCCAGGAGAGTTCATGAACTAGGGACAGGCAGTGATGGTTTGCGGTGCATGGGTAACAGTTGGTGTTTGTTCCCACTGTGGTTCGCTCTCAAGTCTTGCAAGTCTTGCATTCGTCTCGCCTGACTGGTCATCCAGGTGCTTCGAGGACTAGTTCGCCCAAAGACGATGGACAGTGATCCTTCGATCCTTCCTACTGCCTGTCCCACCTGTGTGCAGAACAAGAACCCTTGGTCACGTCCTCAGGGCCTACTACGCCCTCTCTCTAGTGACATTAGATTAGCAGCATCAAATACCCTAGCAACTAGCAACTAGGGCCTAGTTAGTTACTAAGCTAGGTAAAGCTAATTGCTAGCTAATAGCATCGCATTGAAACCCAAGATTTACAACTACAAACCATTTTGTTAATAACTAAATTAGTGACATCAGCAAATAGAGCATAGCCTACAGTTACAGTCTTGCACTGCTGGTATGATGCAATACTTACCTGTTCAGAACAGAAAGAGAATTTACAAGATTGCACAAAAGAGTCAAAAACTACAAACCATTTTGTTGCTGGTTAATTACTAAATGAGTGCCAAAACTTCAAATGTAATTTGGATCTCAGAAGATTCACCAACAATGACCAGTTTAATAAATGAGTTGCATTCATTCTCAGATTGAGTTGATTACTTGCAAATCTTTTTCGCAACTACAAAACGGATTATACAGAGCATTTTACATGTACAAAACATACCATACATGCTTACATACAGTACATGTCATCAGTTTATACCTGCGTGGCTGGAGCATGTCCACTCCGTATATCTTAAAAAATGTCAGATATCTGGAAATATACAGATAAAGATATCCTTTTATATGAGATGCAGTGCATGTACTATTTCTACACATGCGTCTGTGTCTGTGTGTGTATGTCTATATGTGTGTGCGTGTGTGTGTGTGTGTGTGCGCGTGTGTGTGTGTGTGTGTGTGTGTGTGTGTGTGTGTGTGTGTGTGTGCGCGTGTGTGTGTGTGTTTGTGTGTGTAGAAAGAGACAGCAGGGCTTGTACACATGGCAGCTAGCGGTGAAACCCAAGACAGGAGGAGTGGTGGGGGGTTGGGGAAGAGAATGTAGTGTATGGAGGTGAAGGGGATTATTTTACATAGCTATTATGACAAGTTCTAGATTATATAATCACTGGGGTGGGAAAGTCAGATTGCCATCTGAGGTCAGAGAGAGAGGCGGTGGGAAAAAGGGTTTCTGACCATTGTATAGAGTCTACAGTCCTACATAGTCTACTGTCTTGCTCTGCTGGTGTGATGCAATACTTACCTGTTCAGAACAGAAAGGTGAGTTAAAAAAAGTGGCTTGTAGACTGTGCCAATATTCTTGGGCAAGATGTTTCAAGGTAAATATTGTAGTGAATTCCTTTAGGTGTAGGTACAGCTTCGGAACAAGCTTTGGGGAGAGAGTAGGCTATATAAAGTTGTTTGTGAAGTGAAGTGTAGTAGGTCACGTGTAAAAAAACCAGTCAGTATAAACATTTAGTGGTTTTCAGGTCAGGAATCCATAGGTTTCACAGAAAAGGCTTAAGCCTAGTCATAGACAAAATCACACTTTGACTTTCAATGTCAAATCTCCATTGAAGATGCTTTTTAGTCTGAGACTCAGAGGTTCAAGCCTTGTCTGTGAAACCGGCCCATTAATAAATAAATCACTAAAAGGGACTATGTCGAAGTGTCCACCTAAAGGGTTAAGGAGTGGGGTTCCCTGCGAGAGGGGCGTGTCCGCTGCGTAAAGGGGCGTGGCCGAGGGGAGTTCTCCTATGTGTGTGTGGGTTGAGCGTGTCAGCTGGTAGAAGTGGAGTGTGTGTGTGTGTGTGTACCGTGTGTGCAGTGTTTGCGAAAGCCGCTCGAGAACGTAACGTTAAGAGACAACAGCAGGAATCTGGTAACTGTTTTAGACATTGCCGGTCGCGGAATCGAGATCATAGCACCGATCCTCAACTAAACCCTGTTCCTGGGTGTTTTCAGCTTGCTTCTTGCGTAGCGAGTTCTACTGGGTCTCGAGGTGAGTCTCTCTTTTCATGATTGACCATGCATCGTTCTGTTTTAAAAGTGGCTTGCCGATTCACAAACTTGTCTTTGAATGACATTTAATTTCAAATGTTTACATGAGTGTTCTGTTTTCTATTATTGCTTGTGGAGAGAGAGAAGGACAGACAGACAGAGAGAGAGAGAGGGGGAGAGAGAGAGAGGGGGGGGGGGGGGGGGAGAGAGAGGGAGAGATAGGAGGGGGAGAGAGAGAGATAGGGGGGGGAGAGAGAGGGAGAGAGATAGGGGGGGAGAGAGAGATAGGGGGGGAAGAGAGAGGGAGAGAGATAGGGGGGCAGAGAGAGAGATAGGGGGGGGGAGAGAGATGGGGAGAGAGATAGGGAGAGAGAGAGAGAGGGGGGGGGGGGGGGAGAGAGAGTGAGATCCTTTGCAGAAGTCATGCCCCCTAGCTAAACCTGCCGATGGTCTAAAACGCTCCACTAGAAACATAATACAGTAAGCAAAACTGCAAATGCATGGTTGCATCAGGCCACCATAGTGTGTTTTACAGTAAATTGCTGTGTCTGCTGATTGCATGTCATAAAGGTCCATAACATTATTATGTAATGTATCCTCTGCACCCTGTTAAACATCCTGTCACATGACAATGGGAACTGTTCTGTCTCCGAGTCCTCTGCCATGCTAGGTCTGACTGTATCTGGATATAGGCCTAGATACAGTGGATCATCTGACAGCCTTGTACTCCAGCCAGGAGCAGCCTACTCTCCTATATGGAGCACTTTGAGCTGCAACGTTTGCAGGAAAAGCGCTATACAAATAAAAGTTATTATTATTATTATAATAATATAGGTGGTCGTAACTTGACTATACCTTCCCTTATGTTTCTGGGAGTCCTGTCTGGATCTTTAGACACTGGGAGGGAGTGGCCTGGTTTGTTGTGGGAGTGCACGTCCCTCTAGTCTAGAGTGACCAGGGGAAAGCTACCAAACCAGCAGCGGTTCAAACCACTCAACAACCTGCTGTGAGATGGAGACACACACACACACACACACACACACACACACACACACACACAGAGTGAGTGGCATTATTAAGTTGCTCCCTGGCCCTCTCTGTTTGACTATTACATCTTTCTGAATTACTGTCTCTCTCTCTTCAGGCGGAAATACAAATGTCAGCAAATGTCAAGTGCTTAGAGTCCATGGGTTTAGTTTCAATAAACCAGCATGGTTGGTAGATACACATAATGGACCCTCCCTGACCAACAGCCATAACATTAATTCAGCTAGTCTCTCAGATAGCAATTTGACTCCTGTACGTTGATTGCTGTGAATGCATACATTAAGCCTGAACATGCAGATATTTGGAGGGACAGAGTAAAATTAGGTATTAGAATGTGCACTTAAGGAGTAGAGATAAACACACACACACACACACACACACACACACACACACACACAGCAGAAGTGATGACCTAAAGATAGCAGAGCCCCAGTGGAAACAATAATTAGTGGGGCTGAGAGAGGGAAAGGAGCAGAAAGAGAAAGATGGCAGCCTTTACAGAGCCAGAGATTAGGGAGGCGGCCGGCAGGAGGGAGATATGGATAGGGAGAGTGGGGGAGGGAGGCATTGTGTCTAATGTTACATAAAGACCTGTAACAGGGGGAGAGGCAGATGAATAGAGAAAGAGAGGAAGGGGGACAGGCTGTGGATGGAGTGAGGCAGTGGGATGGAGTGAGGGAGCAGGAGAGAGAGAGAGAGTGAGGGAGCAGGAGGACAGAGTGAGAGAGAGTGAGAAAGAGCAAGAGGGATGGAGAGAGAGACAGAGAGAGGGGTGGGGTGATGAGAGTGAGGGAGCAGGAGAAGGATAGAGAGAGTGAGAGAGAGTTGAAGAGGGATGGACAGAGTGAGTGAGCCAGTCACTGTACTGTACTGTACAGTGAGCCTGGGTCGACTCGACTGACCTGGTTAGAGAGCCTGATGATGGCCAGGACCACCCCTCTCGCCCAGCCACCCTGTCACGCTGCACTGACCCCAGTCTGCACTGGGCTCCAAGCCAGGGGGAGGGAGGAGGTAGAGAGAGAGAGAGAGAGAGAGAGAGAGAGAGAGAGAGAGAGAGGAGGGGGGGATATGGAGAGAGGGAGAGTGAGACTGAAGCAGAGACAGTGCTCAGGTTGAGACCAGGACCTGGTCTCTCTCTTAAAAAGGGTATATATATATTTTTATCTCGATGAAGTTGACCCTGATAAATAAAGGTACAAATCCTATACTGTCTGCGTGTTGCTTGATAGAGCTCATTACCCCTGTTTGTGTGTGTGTGTGTGTGTGTGTGTGTGTGTGTGTGTGTGGGGGGGGGGGGGGGGGGGGGGGGGTGGGTGGGCGGGTGTCTGTGTGGATCCCTCCTCACCCCCAGCGCACACACCCACAAACCCCCTCTCCCTCTGGCTCCCTGAGTAAAAGGAGTTTGAGATAAGCCAGTATAATGAGGAACCTGAAAATAGCTTACTCCTATTCCTAGCTCTTTGAGTGAGTTGTGTATCTCTCTCTCTCTCTCTTTCTCTCTTTCTCTCTCTCTCTTCTCTCTCTCTCTCTCTCTCTCTCTCTCTCTCTCTCTCTCTCTCTCTCTCTCTCTCTCTCTCTCTCTCTCTCTTCCCTCTCTCTGCCTGCAGGTGGCTAGCAGTCATGTGCTCAGAGATGTTCTCTTGTTGAGTCTGAGGTGGTGTGTTTGGGAACTGTTATGTCTTTGTTTTACCGTAGTCTTTGTTGTTTTTACCTCTGACAGCCGTTTCATTTGAAATGCCTGAAGTGAGACTGAGACAACAACAACAAGCATTGTTTCAGATGTTTCATGACTCATCGTTTAGGAAGAAGAGTTGTCTTTGAGATTGGCCTCAGTTCTGTGTGTCATGTTGATGTCTTTTATGTGCAGGTATAAAGTCTGCTGAAGAGCGAGTGAATGTGATTCCCAAAAGAGGGAATTGAGAGGATAAAATGGCCTTAGCCGGATGTCCGGACTACTTCCTTCTCCACCCAAATTACCAGGTAAATACCTGGATATTCTAAAGTTGATTCCTGGATGTCTACCGATTGTAGGACTCTCTCACATTGTCTTTCAGCCTGGATTCCATTCTACTAAAAGTAACACATCATTGTCAGTCCAAGTGGTGATGTGTCTAGTAAATAATGTAAAACATAATGCATAAACGTATGTCAAGATAGACAAAAGTAGTTTTTTGCACAATTCACACATACACACACACACACACATACACAACCACTACTGTAAACACACAAACACTCCTGTGATTCCTGCCGCTCACTCACAGCTTGGTAACCGTAGTGACCACGCGAGTGTCGCGTGTCGGCGTGCCTGGCGTTACCACGGAGATGGTCTGCTGACATGTAAAACATGACATGTGTGTTGACTTGTAAAGTGTAGTGCTGAACTATATTTAACTTCGTGACAGTTGAGTCACAGGAGTTGGACATTGACTCCAGAGACATGACTAAGTTGCTGTACATGAAATCCGTTGCTTCTTGAGTCGTAAAAGGCCCAGTTCCATGGCCCTGCCTCCCTATAGCAGAGTGAATGAGGCCTTTGTGATTAAACTAGGCTTTTCTCATCTCGCTGAGTCTGACCCTATGGAATTAGGCTGGATCGGGGCCTAAAAATAGTGCAGGAAAACAAACAACAAAAACAACCCCCCCCCCCACCCCCCTCAGCTTTGTCTGGCAGCCCTAAAAGCGTGGGATTTCTGGTGAGTCTGTGACGTTAGGGGCTAGTCAGAATGCAGGCCTGTGGGCGCTTAGCGGCGTAGCACACTAATGCGCATACCGCATAATTGGTCCCTAGTTCGATTCCGGCCATCGACATATCCTGCATGTCATCCCTCCTCTCTCTCACCCGTCCTTCCTGTCAATCTCTACTGTCTCTTTCTCAATAAAGCAGAAATGCCTTAAAAACATATATATATACAAAAAGAAGAATAAAAGAATGCAGGCCTGGGGGGTATTCCACGTACGTTGATTAGTACATTCGCAATTAAAAGAAAAGCCTGGTTCGAGCAACTCTCGATTGGGATTCAAGCCTCAAGTGATTCCTTGAATTAGAATCAGTCTTGTATCATCAATGTTCAATGCAAGTCCGGTTTGGAATTTCTTGATTTGGGCGCACGCACAAGTTATAAGCAGCCCGGAAGAGCCGATTGTCGAAAAGAAGATACTAAAACTGGAAAATGACAGCGCGGCGCTCTGCTTATTGAGCTTTATGAAGACGAAAAATGAGAAGTAAGAAAGGGCAAAACTTACTGACCGCAATTAACAAGGCGAGGGAAATGGTTTGGCAAGAAATTGCTGACAGATTAAATGTGTATGTCATACTAGCCCCTACTTATTGTTTTATGTGAATTTTTTAATGAATTAACATTCACTACTATGGTGATATTAGCAGCAGGCTACAAACAATCAGATCATCAGGATGGCAGAGTGGTATTAGCTGCTGCCATCAGGTCATGGTGTTCTTTTAAGACGGGGGTTCAAATCCCACTTCTCACATACACTTTTTACTGCATTTCGTTGTCTGATGCTTGTACTCTACAATAACAATAAAGTTTAATCTAATCAAAAAATGTATGTTTATGGTGTATCATCATGTAAAAATGGTGGTGTAGGCTAATTTAACTACAATGGTGTTTGAAGCCTTTCTGACTAGTAAATGATGTTCTTCTAGCATTGTAACTGGACCCTGGATTTGGCATAGATTATTATTTCTATTCATTAGTGTTATTTTAATTTTAATTTACTTGTGAAAATGTTTCTGATTATAGACATATGGGCATGGTTAAAAAGTCCGCAACTAGGGCAAAATCATTTTTCAGTTTTTTCCAGATTATGAAAGGGTAGATTGTAAGCTTTAAAATGATGTGTCATACATTGACATCTGAAACAAGTTGAAGAAGTCATGGATATTTGAATGTTGATACCCCCTGAACCACCGTACTGAGATAAGTCTTCAGAGACATTTCAGAGACATTTTTCACAGAGGTAATGGGTGGGAACAATAGCTGGTTAACTCCACCCTAATCACTCCCTCAAGACAACCACACCCTCAAGACAACCACTCCCCCATTACACTACCTGTCATTACCTACCTGTCATCTGTCAGTGGGGTTGTCAGCTAACCCTCAGGAAGCAAAATTGCAGGGCTGACAGGTTTAAATAGCAAAATAATAATAATAATAATTCAAGATTCATGATTCATCATCATTTTATTGCCATGTGTGCCAAAAGTGTATTACAAGTACAAGAGAGTAAAATTCATGGCAATGGAAAAAATTAGGCAAGATACAACATTTACATTTACATTTTTGGCATTTAGCAGACACCTTATTCCAAAGCGACTTACAATCAATACATTTGAATACTAAGCATGAGAATCATCAGTCCACCATTCGTAGCAGGAAGAGTAATCTAGCTCAGGCCCGGGGCCATTGATAGAAGGAAAAACCTTCTCCTATCACCTTCTTCTAAAACCTAGTTTTTTGTTGTTTTTTTACACTGGAGAAACAGAGAAACAGTACAAGGGGGGCAATAGAAGTTCTTAGGGACACAGTAGAGGGGAAAGCGGGTGTCTTTACGAGACGTAGTGGTGAGGTGCAGAAGATGTCTCAGGAGGAGCAGTTAAGGTGTAACCTGAAGAGATGGGTCTTCAGTCTATGACGGAAGATGGGTAGTGACTCTGCCGTTCTGACAGCCGTGGGGAGATACAATTGAGCAATACAATAATAGAATGGTAAAACATTATAATGTTGTGTCCGTGTGTATGCATTTATCATTATAGTCCATTAAGCATCTAGTGGGACTTGGTGTAGTTCCTTCCCATCCGGGCATCAAAGCTGTAGCCTAATAAAAAAAGAAGACAGTACATTTAAAATGATTGCCCACTGTTACCAACACACCACTTTTACAAAATACTACTATGTTCATAAAATAGAATTGCTTATACAATGACAATGACAAATACCTGAAGTGCTGGTGACTCATCAAGGTGTCATCTCTCAGAACCTCTCACCTCGTCATTCTGTAACACAAATGTCAGGTCAGAGGTGTGGACACACTGCTAGTGTAGGTTTTCCATAGACTCTCAGTGTACTATTGTTGTACTGTAAGGAGTAGGCTAGTGAAATCATTTCAATCCACAGTATTATTCTACAGCAAATCTACATATCAATGAATTAATCCTTATTTTTGATATAAGGATTACATTCGCGACAACATTAGCATTCATTACAAAAGCATTAACTTTTTCTATAATCTATTATATCTCTAACAAAGCTAGCTAGCTAGCTAACAAGCTAACACTTGTTTGGCTAGCTGGTACACACAAACACACTAAAATGGTGCATGAAACATATTACACTATGTTGCATGTTTAGTAGGTCTCCAACAAATGTATTTATTCTGTGGGCCCTATTATGCACTTCTTAACTTGCCGTCTTAAGTCTTAATTAAGACGCACCACCAGGTTAAGACCTACCGCCACCCTTATTATGCGCTTCATACGCGCTACTGCTATTATGCAGGTGTCGCTAGGCGCCCACACATAAGACGTAAGACTCCCTTGCATATATTACTCATTGTGGGAGTGTTCATATGTTAATGAAGTGCGCTAGGCGCCCCTGCTATTATGCGATCTGACTTTGCGCCTAGCGCTAAGAAGTGGTTTGAAAAGTTCTTAGGCGCTAGACTTCATGCACGTTTTGAAACACAAGCGCGCCTCCGCGGTTTGCGCATGCGCGCCGACCGACTTCTTAAGAAGTGAACTGCATAATAGCATAGCGCTTATGACTTAACGCAGTCGGTTCTTAAAGGGAATGGCACCTGGCACGCTGATTGGGTTGATTGAGAAGACGCCCAAAACACACCCATGACTAATTTCTGGGCTTAGCGCCGGGTCTTAGGCGCCCACTACCGCACGCATAATAGCAAAGTGGCCTTGACCACGCCTCCACGTCTTAAGTTTAGATCTACCGCCTCGTCTTATTGCTTAAGACTTATGAAGTGCATAATAGGGCCCATTATGTTTTATCTTTGACAACGTATTTTTCTTCCTCCCACCATCTCATTAGTTTTGGAGAGGGGTGGCATAATTGTGGTGAGCAGTTTCAGTGGTCTGATAACTGATGCTAACAACGGGGCTATCTACCTTACTCACAAAACATCAAATAACTGTTTGGCTATCCTAAGTAAACAATACAAAATCCTAGTAAACAACACATGTAACTCACTAAAACTTACCCAAGAACACAGCAGAAGTTCTGTCTGCAGACGACTGTCCCAAGAATAGTGAATTGATGTGGAGATCAATGTCTGAAATTCCGTTGTCATCTGTCATCGTCAGATTCGGAGTTCGGAGTTCCCGTTATGTATAGTCCAGTATGAAGGAGTTCATTAATTGCCCACTGTCGATATTTCTGCCTGCTTT
>NC_137690.1:55193587-55201087 GCF_963989245.1 Nansenia antarctica | reverse complement strand
GTAGTCAAATATATGTATTTATACAGCATATGGATGTTACGTGCCTGTTACTTGCCGCTTTCAGTTCTAGTAGATCTAGTAGTTCTAGTAGATCGCGCAACCAGGGAAACACTGACATGTGTTAAAGGGAGCAAGACGCGAATCTACCGACATTTGAAAAGTCTCAACCTTTTTTAGGTAGTGGAAAAGCGCCATATGTCGGATTGGGTCAAACTGAGCTGCATTATGTAGGCCGGTAGGTAAAATCTATGTAGGCACATGATTCAAACATGAGATCTGAAGAAAAAAAGCATGACGACTGCCAATGGCTCCAGGCCTGAGTGTAGATTATTTTTTCCTGCTATGACTGGTGGATAGATGATTCACTTACTTAGTCAAATGTATATTGTTGTTAGATGCTTTGGATAAAGGCGTCTGCTAAATGCCAAAAATGTGATGTAAATGAAAACAGCAATGATGAGAGAGGAAGATTGTGTACGTCTACTTCCCTCCAATTGGTCAGTAGTGCTAACGTCAGTAGTGAAGGCAGGGCTATTTGTTTATTTGTAGAGCACCTTTCATACAACGGGCAATAATATTTTAATATAGCATTACAAAATACAGCAAGAGGAGGATAGTAAGAAAATAAAAATGAGAAGAAAAGATATATAGAAAATAAATAGATAAACATTTAACAAGACAATAAGACAATTAATAAAAAGATATAGATAAAAGTGTTATTACTGCAAGTTCTGTATTCAACCGCTAACCTTCCCGATATGGCGCGTGAGATTGCAGGTACTGCGTCTCTGTTTAGCCACTATCTTGCGCGATACGCATTTGTGAGATTGCAGTGTAAAATGACACGTTTGATACTGAATCTGCATTCAACCGCTATTGTTGTGACGTATTTTGAATTTAACTCTCTGAGCCAGTGTGGAGATCTCAGGATTGGTGTAATGTATTAAAACGTATTTGTTTTTGTTAGGACCCTAGCAGCAGCGTTTTGGATGAGCTGCAATTTACGAACAGCTCCTTTAGATAGGCCTGTTAGTAGACCATTCGAATAATTAAGTCTACTCGAAACAAATGCTTGGATGAGTTTTTCAAGGTCTTGTTTGGACATGAAACCTCTCATTCTTGTTATGTTTTTCAGGTGATATTAGGGTGATTTAGTTATCGAGTTTATGTGGCTGTTGAAGTTTTGATCGGAGTCTAGAATTCCAGAAGATTTCTGACCTGTTTTTTAGTTTGAAGAGAGAGAATCAAGTTTTGCACTGACTTTCGATCTTTTGTCAGGTGCACAAAATACAATTATCTCAGTTTTCCTTGTTTAGTTGGAGGAAGTTTTGACTCCAGGTGTTTCCAGGTGTTTATTTGTTCAATGCAATTACAGAGATTGTTGATGGGACTATAGTCATTCAGTGAGAGGGCTATGTAGATTTAAGTGTCATCCGCATAGTTGTAGTAGGCAATTTTGTTCTTTCTTAGGATGTGTCCCAATGGAAGCATGTAGAGATTGAATAGAAGGGGGCCAAGGATTGATCCTTGGGGAACTCCACATGTCATTTTAATTTGGTCGGACACAATGTTGCCGATGGAGACATAGTACCTTCTGTTCTGTAGGTAGGATCTAAACCAGTTTAGGGCAGTGCCCGAAAGTCCTACCCAAGTTATCTATTAGAGTGTTGTGGTCTACAGTGCCAAAGGCAGCGCTAAGATCTAGTAGTACCAAAACTGAGACTTTTCCGGAATTGGTATTTACACAAATGTCATTAAGGACCTTAGTAGAGTTGTGACTGGTCAGCAAAAGGTTCTAAAATGGTTAGGTGGGTAGAGATTCTGTCAGTGTCACTGTTGAGGTTCTGTCTGTTCTGATCCGTTTGCCAGTGTGTACTGTGGATGTACTGTTGTGTGCTGACTCTGAACAAAAAAATCAATGTCACACGGCTCCGGTTTCACTCTGACTCTGCACATCAATAGACCATTTTACTGCATCACATCTGACAGGTCCAGTATAGACATACCCTGTCTCAGGTTACCTGCTTCTCTCTAACCTGTCTCTCTGTTCTCTCACAAGACCTGCACAGATGTGTGTGTGTGAGTGTGTGTGTGTGTGTGTGTGTGTACGTGTATGTGTATGTGTATGTGTGTGTACTGAGAGAACAGAGAGACATGTGTATGTGTGTGTACTGGACTAGCCAGTTTGTGATGGATTCAGGGGAAAAAATTAACAGCAGCCACCAGCCAAATGCGGGTACATTTTCCTCTCTATCTTCCCTATCCTCTTTCACTCGTTTTCTGTCCTCATGTGTTAATATGTGTCTCGTTCACCCCCTCCCCTCTCTTTCTTTATCCTCTTTCTTGATCTCTCTCTCTCTCTTCCCAGGCACCCCTGTCCTGTATTTGAACCCCAGCATCACATGACCTCATGTTCCAGGCTATCCCCCCTGTGTGTGTGTGTGTCTGTGTGTGTGTGTGTGTGTGTCTCTGTGTGTGTGTCTGTGTGTGGATCTGTGTGTGTGTGTGTGTGTCTGTGTGTGTGTGTGTGTGTGTGTGTGTGTGTGTGTGTGACCGCCATAGAGTCACACCCACATCTCTGTGTGGTCAGAAACCAGAGATGCAGACCCTTGCTGTATATGGCACGGCAACCCCATTCTTGTATCCACCTTGTACGCTCTGCTGTGTGTGTGTGTGTGTGTGTGTGTGTGTGTGTGTACATGTGCGTGTGCGTGGCTGGTGGGACGCACATAGTGGAGACTCTCCCAGAGCTGAGAGGAGAGGAGGCTCAAAGCAGAGACAGAGAACAGAACAGAGCCTTAGACCACGGGGGGGGGGCAAGTCAAGTGTGCAGTCCTGCTGCTTTTCATTTCACCCATTATATTGAAATAATGTACGAATCCATGTCATTCATTGGCCACACACTTCGTAGTTTCCAATAACAAGTTCAGTACGAAAATCATTGAAGCCCCCCACGGAACCAAGAGTTGTGCCCCCCCCCGCCTTAGATCCAAGTTAATGAACAGTATGGTTCCCAAACACTTTTTGTGCCAAACGTTTTCGGTTACTCTATCAAACTGCTTGATTGTCATCCGCAAGGGCTTAGTGCTCTTCTACCACTGAACACATCTCCTCTCTCTTCTCCTAGTCTCTACCACCACATCTTTTAGTTTATAATATGTTTATTATTTTAGTTCTATGTCTATATCTGTGTATACCTTTGTAAACAAACAAAATGTTAACCAGGTACATGTACATGCCAATGCTTGACCTTGAGAAAGCCCTTTGAGCCGTTTGTTTGGACCAAAACAACGCTATTTACTGAACTTTCTTTATCATGTGATGTAATTCCTCGATTGCTACCGATTTATCATGGCCATTGAGCACTACTTTTAAGGCTTTTAAGTAACCCTCCTTCACCCCTCCTGTCCCTAGAGAGGCTCAAGGCCTTCTCATTGTAGACTGTCTGTGTGCCTGAGTCTTAATGAAGCAGGGTGTCGTGTGTGTGTGTGTGTGTGTGTGTGTGTGTGTGTGTGTGTGTGTGTGTGTGTGTGTGTGTGTCTGTCGTAAAACAGATCTTTCTGCATCCTTAGTTCTAGGTGACATCTGCAGCTCCTCAATCTCTTCAGCAGGACTACGATAGACCCTGTCATTTGATCTATGGTGACATCTCGTCTTCCTCCCCCCCCCCTCTCTTTCTCTGTAGAGGATGATGTGGATCTGGAGGCGTTGGTTAATGATATGAACTCCTCTCTGGAGAGTCTCTACTCCACCTGTAGCACACACACAGAGACCGCCCCGCTCCTGCACAACGGCCACGGGCACGCTCCTCATCATCACCACCACGGGCATGCTCACCATGGGCGGGGCCAGGCCCCCCAGCGGCACGCCCCCCCCCTGCCCTCCTCCTCCTCCCCCGGGGACAGGCTGCGCTGCTCCCAGCCCATGCACATCCAGGCCGTCAGGTAACAACAACAACACGTGCACGCACGCACTCACACACACACACACACACACACACACACACACACACACACACACACACACACACACACACACACAATCATCTTGGTACTCTTTATTAAATAAATGTAAAAAAAATCTATAGATGATTCACTTACTTAGACAAATGTAATTGTTATAAGTTGCTTTGGATAAAGGTGCCTGCTAAATGCCAAAGGCAAAAAGAAAGTCCTCTCAGATCTGTTTTCGTCTCTATTTTGTCCTTCATCAGCCCATGTCACAGGTTGTCCTCAGACACGTGTTGCTCTCTGTTCATACTAGAAGGTTATTGTACCTCTGAATGCTTGGTGCCGTCTTATTGACCATAAAGATTCTGAATCTCAAGCACTGAAACATGTCCATGTTTGTAACACTTACATGTGTGTTATCCACGGCTGTGATTTCTGTGTCTCTGTCTCCCTCTACAGGAGACTGCAGGAAGAGCAGCAGGTGCGTCCCTCCTCACTCCCGGCCATCCCCAACCCCTTCCCTGAACTCTGCAGCCCTACAGGATCACCTATACTCAGCCCCATCCAGATCAACGGCAACCATGTAAGTGTGTACACACACACACACACACACACACACACACACACACACATACACGTATATATGTATATATACCCACACTCAAGCATGCACATTCACACACAAAGACAATGCTCTTAGAATAAAAGGTTCTACCTAGAACCAAAAGAGTTTTTCAGCTGTTCCTGAAGGAAAACCCATTTAAGAGAAAGGACAGACCATGGAGAACCCGCTCTGTGGAAAGGGATCTACATGGAACCGAAAAGAGTGTGCATTATAGTTATGTAGCTTCTTAGATAAACTCCGAAAGACAAAGAGCCGTATGTGTGTATGTGTATGTGTATGTGTATGTGTATGTGTATGTGTATGTGTATGTGTATGTGTATGTGTATGTGTATGTGTATGTGTGTGTGTGTGTGTGTCTGTGTGTGTGTGTCTGTGTGTGTCTGTGTGTGTGTGTGTTTTGTTACTCAATCAGCTGACTAGTCTGTCATGTTCTGGCGTCATGTTGGGTTAGTGGTGTGTGTTGTGTTTGGCTTTAGACATGCCTTTCCTTAGATTATACAACAGGTCACTCTGGTTTATCTCACTCTGTGTTATTTTGGAAGTGTAGTCATCAATCTCTCTCTCACACACACACACACACACACACACACACACACACACACACACACACACACACACACAGCTAGTGTGTAAGGAGGTGAGCTGACGCTACAGGATGCTCCCGCTCTCTCTCTCTCTCTCTGGGAGTCTGGAGGGCGGAGTTCCGGAGTAAGGATGGGAACGTCTCGGTATCGGAGCTCTGTGAACCCTCCATCCGTCTGCCGTCTCTGGCGTTCCTGCTTTTCCGGCGGAGACGGCCGAGGTCCACTTCCCGTTCACATGCTTCGGCATGGGCTAGTGCTAAGCTCTGTGTGTGTGTGTGTGTGTGTGGGGGGGGTGCATGTGTGTGTGTGTGTGTGTTTGTGGTTGTGTGTGTGTGTGTGCGTGCGTGCGTGTATGAGTGTGTGTGTGTGTGTGTGTGTGTGTGTATGTATGTGTGTATGTATGTGTGTATGTGTGTATGTGTGTATGTGTGTATGTGTGTATGTGTGTATGTGTGTATGTGTGTGTGTGTGTGTGTGTGTGTGTGTGTGTGTATGTGTGTGTGTGTGTGTGTGTGTGTGTATGTGTGTATGTGCGTGTGTGTATGTATGTGTGTATGTGTGTGTGTGTGTGTGTTGGAGACCAGCCCTTCCTTCCCCCCAGATCCTTTCCAAGGAACGTTCTGTCCCTGTCACACTGACGTTCACACGATGCTCCCTCTTAACAACAGGACTTTATTTACATGGACACGCACACATGCACACACACATACACACACACACACACACACACACACTCCTTGTGCAAAACAAAGCGTTATTTATAAATTTTATTGACATCCTCTCACATGCCCAGGAGTCAGACTGCAACTTTGTGTGTGTGTGTGTGTGTGTGTGTGTGTGTGTGTGTGTGTGTGGGCTCTTAGTGAGATAGGTAGTTGTTAGCTAGCTGCAGATTCCTTCGGTGTTCCACAGGATGGGGTGTGAAGTCTCTAGTCTCTCTCTCTCTCTCTCTCTCTCTCTCTCTCTCTCTCTCTCTCTCTCTCTCTCTCTCTCTCTCTCTCTCTCTCTCTCTCCCTCTCCCTCTCCCTCTCCCTCTCACTGACTCTGGTCAGATTATCTGTGGTGATTGTGGTTTATATTCTGGGAACAATGCTCCATGTCCTCTTTCTGGTAATCACACATATGGCATCTTCCTTCTCGACTGTGGAGCTGTGGTCGCAGAGCCACAAGGACAGGGATGATGATGCTCATAAATCCATGTTTCATAACCAGCGCTGGCACACTGTCCTGCTCAGAGAGGCTAATTGGATTTAGGCCTCATGGCTCTGAGACACACACACACACACACACACACACACACCAATGAGTTGATAATGGGTTGATTGAATCTGGGACAGATTGGTTTATAACATACTGATGTAGGTTTAGTTCCAGACTATATTGGGTCGACTATCATGCTGCATGAGTCATAGCTCTAACTTTACAGTGCGTGGATAGAAGTCGAGGCAGGGAGTGTGTGTGTGTGTGTGTGTGTGTGTGTGTGTGTGTGTGTGAGTGTGTGTGAATAATGGTTGGTGGGGTTACTTTGTACAAGGAGGGTCTTTGCACAGGGCATAGAGAATGGCTTACACAACAATGCAGACAAGAGTCTCAGACATGCCTTGCGGCTGTGTGTGTGTGTGTGTGTGTGTGTGTGTGTGTGCGTGTGCGTGCGTACGTACGGGTGTGTTTGTCCATACTTACTATTTACATTGGCACAGTTCTGCTGTAGACTAGACAGGATTTCTCTCTCTCTTCTCTCTCCCTCCCTCCTGTCTCTGTCTCTGTCTCTCTCTCTTCTCTCTCTCTCCCTCCTGTCTCTGTCGCTCTCTCTCTCCAGCTGTTGAATAATGAATCTGAACGTGAAGAGTTTGAACATTTTGACTGACCCAAGTCATGCTGTCATAGGACTGGTTCTGTGGGACTTTGGATGCATGGCTTTAGTTATCAGGCAATAAGATGTGGTGCGCGCGCGCATGTGTGTGTGAGGTGAGTGGATCGGGCCTAAACTAATAATGGTAATAACATTGTGGTTCTTCGTGGAAAGACACAGATCTTCCAAAAATATCCCCATGGGCTCAGGTCAGGATAGGGCCACTCAGGGCCCTGAAACGTTCCCACATGCATGCTGAGGTAGGTACTTTGTGGGCCTAGATCAGGGGTGCTCACACTTTTTGGAACCAAGATCTACTTTTCAAGTAGCCAGTCTGCCAAGATCTACCAGTCTAGTTTCAACATCGCAAACGTACATGCACATACTACAAACACACACACACACACACACACACACACACACACACACACACACACACAGTTCCCAGCCAGCATAGTAAACTCACAATACACTTTCCCTCTCTCTGTC
>NC_137690.1:55183587-55188587 GCF_963989245.1 Nansenia antarctica | reverse complement strand
ATGTTCTACTGGGAGTAAGATACAACGGAGAGCTCCATTAGTGTGTGTGTGTGTGTGTGTGTGTGTGTGTGTGTGTGTGTGTGCGTGCACACACGCAGCCCTGGCAGGTTTACGGTCCTGTGGGGAGCTGTGAGTGTGTGTGTGACCTCTGACCTCTACATGGATTACTGTAAGTAGTGCCGAGGGACCATTTATAGAAGGACCCCCCGACGGTCAACCACTCACCTCCCCCCAACAGAGAGACAGAGAGAGGGAGGGGAGAGTGGGATGGAGAGAAAATGAGAGGGGGTAGGGTGGAATTTGGAAGGGGAAGAACGAGAGTTCTTCACACACAGAGAGATGCCAGCCAGAGGAGGAAGGGGAAGGAAGGAGAAATAGGGTGGTGGGGGATGGAAGGAAGGAAGGAAGGAGGGAGAGAGGAAGGTGGGGGGGCGGGGGTCTGTTGACACGATGAGATGAATGATGTGACAGGAGAAAGAGAACTGTCACACGCACGCACACGCGCACACACACATACACACACACACACCCCCCATCACACATGTGATATCTTCTCATTCTTTCATCCCCTTATTCACACGTATGTTCTTCTCCTCTCTGGATAGACAGAAACTGGATGGACAAGCTCCAACCCCCTCCACCAGTCCTGCCCCAGCCAATGGTTCTTTTCTCTATGGGTCTGGGGTTGGTTAACATAGCTAACATTTCTCCTACAGTGTGCGTGTGTGTGAGTCTGTGTCTGTGTGTGTCTGTGTGTCTGTGTGTCTGTGTGTGTGTGTGTGTGTGTACGTTTGCCTGTGCGTGTGTGTGTGGGGGTGGGGGGGTCTAAAATGTCTCATGCAGACTGTATTAGGGGCCAGCTGGGTTGGCCGCTCCACACATGAGGCTGATTATGACTCAGTATTACATTACTGACATTCCTCCAGTGCTTCCTCTCCTCTCTCTCTCTCTCTCTCTCTCTCTCTCTCTCTCTCTCTCTCTCTCTCTCTCTCTCTCTCTCTCTCCCTCTCTCCCCCCCTCTCTCTCCCTCCTCTCTCTTTCTTCCGCGTCTCTGTCAGGACTGGGCGGAATCGCTGAGCAATGCCCTTGCGTCTTCGCCTTCCCCCCCCACCCCCTCCCCCCCTCTCCATCTGTGAGCCCCCCCCCTACCCCTGACACGTGACCTGTAGTTTCAGTGAGAACTAAATAACCATCTGAAAGACTTTATTTTGAACTATGAAACGTCCAAGGACAACTCCTATCCTCATCTCCCTAAATCCCAGATAAACCGATTGGTGTAATGTTACACATGTGGCTCCATTCTTACACACTATCCTTGTATCTCACACACATCTGTTGAACGGAGGGAAGGCGGCCGGGGGGAGGGAGGAAGGGACGGGGTTAGGGGGGGGGGGGGGGGGGGTGACTTTCTTCTGGAGAAATTGAAACCGTGAGGCAGCTCGAAAATGTCAGTATAGTTGCGTGACTATGACTAGGTCTGTGCGTGTGTGCTTGAGTGTGTGATTGGCTAGTAGTTTAGTAGTTTAAAAAAGAAAGAGAAAGAGAGAGAGAGAGAGAAAGAAAGAAAGAAAGAAAGCCAGAGGAGCACAGGAAAGTGTTACTGTTACTTTTGGAGGTGGGCCATCTGTAACGTTGTAGAAACGTTGTAGAAACGTTGTGGCAATGCTTGGCTGTGGTGGCAGCAGCTGGTGAGCAGGAGGTAGAGTACGTGACAGGTAACAGCTCCTCACTCACTCACACACACACACACACATACTCACTCACTCACTGGATAATCCACTGGAGAGGAGAGGAGAGGAGAGGAGAGGAGGGGAGGGGGGGGAAGGGAGGGGAGAGGAAGGGAGGGGAGAGGAACGTTCACTCCTCTTACAGCTCAGCCTTTATCCTGCCCAGCACAAGAGGAAGAGGCAGGCTCTCTCTCTCTCTCTCTCTCTCTCTCTCTCCCTCTGTCCCTCCCTCCCATGTTATTCTTCTACCTCTCTCTTGTGTTCTCCTTGCCTCTCTGTCCCTCCCTCTCTTCCTTACTTCCTCTCTTCTTTCCTCTCCCTCCCTCCCTCTCTCTCTCTCTCCCACCCTCCCTCCCTCTTTCTCTCTCTCCCTCTGTCTCACTGTATCACTGGGGAGAGTCTCAGTGTGAAAATGCCATCGTCATCGCCAGACTGTTGCCTCTTTCAGGCTGTAGAGGTAAGTGTGTGCGTGTGTGTGTGTGTGTGTGTGTGTGTGTGCATGTGTCTGTGTGTGTGTGTGTGTGTGTGTGCGTGTGTGTGTGTGCGTGTGCATGCGTGCCTGTGTGTGCGTGTCTTGTGCACGCGTGTGTGTGTGTGCGTGTCTTGTGCGTGTGTGTGTTATTGTAGCTTAGTAGAGATTCTCAAACTTTCTTAAGCAGCTGTGAGTCGCAGGAATACTTTTTCTCTTTCTTTTTGCACCACAACCACAAGCAGGGAGGCTTGTCCTGGCAGAGAGAGGGGGAGACGCAGAGAAGAGCGATGGCGTCGTTTCTTGTTTTGTGTAGTTCTGCGTCGCTGCGGTCACATCATTGTGTTGGGAGGCCTGACTCTGTGTTGCTTCGGTGTCGCGTCTTGTTTTGGTTGTCATTCTCTGTGCGGCTCAGACGTTAGTTTTGTGTTTTGTGAAGTTCGTCGCGATGCGCTCTGGTGGATCGGTGTGTAGCCGTTTGAATTTTAGGGCACATTTCCTGCCATGGATAGAGGATGTTTGATGTCCTGATATACACACACACACACACACACACTCACACACACACAGACAGACACACACAAACCCTGGCACGACAGCGTAGTGGATAATGAAAATGAGATCCAAAAGATAATCTCTTTTGTCAGGCTTTGTGTGTGTTTGCGTGTTTGCGTGTGTGTTTGCTTTTGTGCCTTAAGCGTATGTTTCTGTGTGTACAGTATGTATGATCAGGCATGTGTACGGGAATGCAGCGGAACGGTTGTTTGTAGAGGAGGAGAAAAGCAGGGTTACTGGATATGGAGACATTTTTTTAGTACACACACACACACACACACATGTAAAGCCAGGACTTGAGTACAAATAATATGCCAATTAAAAGAAAGCCCCAGTCGTCATCCAGACATTATTCAGACATTTAGATTTGGAGGTGTAATATGTAAAGACAACTCCTTGAAGCCTCTGATCGATGTTGACTGGATGGTTAAAAGGTTATAGCCCTAAAAATAAAAATAAACAACTTGTTTAGACACATTTAATTGTGTGTGGATCCTTCTTCTCTATTGTATCTAGTCCTGGATACTGACAACAAGGTTGTTGATCTCTGTATGGGTTCTATGAGATATGGGTGTCATTCTATGGCACTGTGTGTGTGTGTGTGTGTGTGTGTGTGTGTGTGTGCGTGCGTGCGCGTGTGCGTGTGTGTGTGTATCAGATGTACAGTATGTGTGTGTTAGTCATAGCCTGCGTGTATATATATATATATATATATTTATTATTATTATTATTATTATTATTATTATTCCCAGTTTTTCCCGTTACTTCTCTGTGCTCTTATAAAATGACTCTGGGAATTGCCAGAATGGCCATCGTTTCAAAGTCAACTTTATTGATACCCACATATACAGTACAATCTGAAAGCCCTGGGCATGACAAAGGGCCGAGCTGCCTGAGTAACACAATACCCTGTCTTCTGATTGGTTCTCTGGAACATTGGCTTCTACTATTCAGTCCAACTCATCGGCCCTTTTTCCGGGGGAGATGTCCAAAACATCCTCTTTGTTATTGTTCTGCAAGAAGGCATGTTTGCATTGGAGGTCTTTGGATGAATTATACAGTTCTCAACTGTCTGGTTCTCACTATGTCGACGTTAAGTTGTGTTACGTTATGTTACATTATGTTAACCCCCTTTTTTAGTAACTCTCTTTCTCAAGAGAGTGAGAAATGTTGTTTATTGAGAATATTGTGGTCCTCTGTGGCTCAGGTGGTAGAGCATGGCACTAACCAGGCTTAAGTTGGGGGTCAGCTTAATGGCGTTTATTATATATCATGTTAACCCTGTGTTCTCTCTCTGTTCTTTCCAGAAAAGAAGGTGTTTTAACCCCTGTCTGTCTGTCTGTCTGTCTGTCTGTGTGCTCAGATAGTGAAGGTGTGGAGTGAGGATGGAGCAGGGAAGGTGGTGGAGATCCCTGCGGATATGACGGCCAGAGATATGTGTCAACTCCTGGTCTACAAGACCCACTGTTTGGATGACAACTGCTGGACCCTGGTGGAGCACCACCCACTCCTCGGCCTGGGTGAGTGGTGGGGGAGGGGGTTCTGTGTGTGTGTGTGTGTGTGTGTGTGTGTGTGTCTGTGCGTGTGTCTGTGCGTGTGTCTGTGCGTGTGTCTGTGCGTGTGTCTGTGTGTCTGTGTGTGCGCGTCCGTGCGAGCGAGCTTGTGTGTGTGTGTGTGTGTGTGTGTGTGTGTGTGTGTGTGTGTGTGTGCGCGGGCGCCTCACGTCAAGCATTTGAAAGAGGTATGTTCTATGTCTTTCCACCTCTTAAGTGTTTTTCTTTTTACTGGTTCAGTACAGTTGGTCTTTGTCCTGTACTTGGTCAAGGCCTTCCTGTTTGCAGTCCTATTGGAGGGTGAAAGGATTGTTTTGTGCTGCCTAGTTTATCGCCAGCTCTGGAAAAAGTGTACTGGAGAGATGGAATGTGAGATGAGGAGAGAAAGGGAGGGAGAGAGAGAGAGAGAGGGGGAGGGAGAGGGGGAAGGGTGGAGAGAGCTGAGTGTTAGCGGCATGCCAGAGCGACAATCGGCCAATAGCAGAGCTCTGTCGGTCGAGCCCCCAGCCTTCTCAGCCAATCAGCTCATCCCCTATGTTTCCACTGACAATTCCTCTGCTAGAAGCCTGGGCTGAGAAGGAACATGCACGCACGCACGCACACACAGACACACACACACTCTGATAGCCCTGGCCAACCCCTTGAGCCAGTAAGCTCTTTCAGTCCTTTTGTCTGTCATGAAGACCCTGACTCTGG
>NC_137690.1:55161087-55181087 GCF_963989245.1 Nansenia antarctica | reverse complement strand
CTCTCTCCCTCTCTCTCCCTCCCTCCCTCTCTCTCTCTCTCTCTCTCCCTCCCTCCCTCCCTCTCTCTCTCTCTCTCTCTCTCTCTCCCTCCCTCCCTCTCCCTCTCCCTCTTTTCCGCTCTCCTCTAGGAGCCGAGGCATCTGCAGTTTGTGTCAGACCTGGAGGACAGCGGTGCGTTCACTGTGATCACAAGCCGGAAGGTCCACAACGCCCCGACTGACTACCAGTTCTGCATTAAGGTTAGACACACACACACACACACACACACACTAGATTACAGAGATCTGAGTGTAATGTAATGCTTTAAGGTTTAGACTGTGAGGGTAGTTTAAGGGGAGGGGTGTACACTGTGAACCAGGCAAACAGAGCAGCACCATTTGCGTTCCCATTGGCATTCAAAGATAGTCAACACATCATGTCATTGTCACTAAGATGTTGAATTGAGGGGCCGACCTGATTCGGCTGATTGACTGACTGGTTGTTTGATTGACTGACCAGTAATGCTTTGTGATTGGCTGATTTGTTTGTTTGACAGCCCAGTATGGCTTTGTGATTGGCTGATTGTTTAATTGACAGCCCAGTATGGCTTTGTGATTGGCTGATTGTTTGATTGACAGCCCAGTAAGCTGAGAACTGAGAGTAAGGAGCTGAAGATGCTGTGTGCTGAGGATGAACAGAGCAGGACCTGCTGGATGACGGCATTCAGACTCCTGAAGGTATGGTACCCACTAATACACACACTTAGTACTCCACACACACACACACACACACACACACACACACACACACACACACACACTCACACACACACACACTCAGTACTACACACAGCCACTACTACACACACTCAGTACTACACACACTCAGTACTACACACACTCAGGACCCAAGGAGCACTATTATCAATGTTTACTTGAAGAGGGACCATAATGCCATCAGAAACTAGCATGGACAAACACAAACTCACTCTAAACGGTACTGTATTGCGTCTGTCCAAACACATTGACATATGTACATGTTGTTGTATTTTCCTCTGTTTTGCTGTGTTTCATCCACTCCGTTCTTCATCAGTCAGTCACATTACAAGTGTGCAGTGGGCTGCATGTTGCATGTTGTATATCTCAGTCCACACTACATGTTCTGTTGTGTTCTGTGTTTACAGTATGGGATCGTACTCTATCAGAACTACAAGGTTCCCCAACAACAAAGGAAATCTCCCCTCTCACACTTCTCTACACCTGTGGTAAGAATGAAATGTCTTGGTCTGTCCACTGCCTTTTTAAAAATGTTTATACACAAATCCTCCCCTGACTTCCACTATACCATCAGTGTGTGATACCTTGGTCCTCGACAGCCTCCATGTCTCCTGATCTTCCTTCTTTCCCTCCAATCAGAGACTATCTGAGCGATCTGTGACATACATGGACCGTCTCATGCAGCCATCTTGGCTCCCTAGGACCACGGTTGCTTAGCGCTGCCCTAGTTTAATACCAATGCACTTTAAACGGGAACAGACAAGCATGTGTTGCTGCACTTGCATTTTGCATGAGTAGGATTTGCACGTGTTGCTGAAATGAAAGACCGATCAAAGTGACCATTGTTAAGTTGTACAGCTGTTCACGTCGAGGTGTTATAAGCATCTAATGTTCC
This sequence comes from Nansenia antarctica, assembly GCF_963989245.1. NCBI lineage: Eukaryota > Metazoa > Chordata > Actinopteri > Argentiniformes > Microstomatidae > Nansenia > Nansenia antarctica. The sequence continues at coordinate 55,179,436 of NC_137690.1, read as the reverse complement.
AGGCTGGTTCTGCTTAGGCTTACACTAAAGATTAATGGTGCATAGTACTGCATAAAGCAATCAATGCTCTATAGCCAAAAGAACATCCTACACTCAAAAACCTTATCCAGGTTTTTCTGCATTTGCATAATACTCTATTGCTGCTTTGTGTCGTTTAGTAAAACACAGTTTCTCATCAACAGTTGGTCATTTTACACGTAGCCCTAAACTGGTTTAACTCCTATCTACAGGACAGAAGCTACTATGTCTCCATTGGCAACTTTGTGTCCGACCAAAGTTCCACAAGGATCAATCCTTGGCCTCCTTCTATTCAAACTCTACATGCTTCCATTGGGACACATCCTAAAAAAGAACAAAATTGCCTAAAATAACTATGCGGATGACACTCAAATCTACATAGCCCTCTCACCGAATGACTACAGTCCCATCGACAATCTCTGTAATTGCATTGAACAAATAAACGGCTGGATGAGACAATACTTCCTCCAACTAAACAAGGACAAAACTGAGATCATTGTATTCGGGGCAGCTGACAAAAGATCGAAGGTCAATGCAAAACTTGATTCTCTCTCTCTTCAAACTAAAAAACTGGTCAGAAATGATGGTGTAATCCTACACTCCGATCTAAACTTCAACAGCCACATACACTCTAACTAAATCAGCCTACTATCACCTGAAAAACATAAAAAGAATGAGATTTTTCATGTCCAAACAAGACCTCGAAAAACTCTTCCATGCATTTGTTTTGAGTAGACTTGATAATTGTAATGGTCTACTAACAGGCCTATCTAAATGAGCTGTTCATAAATGACAGCTCATCCAAAACGTTGCTGCTAGGGTCTTAACAAAAATGAAGAAGTTTGAATACATTACACCAATCCTGAGATCCATACACTGGCTACCAGTCTCTCAGAGAATTGAATTCAAAGTACTTGCATACAAATCACAAAATGGTCTTGGACCAAAATACACACCAGATCTCCTCCCACCCTATATTCCAGCAAGGCCCCTAAGGTCAGCTGAGACTAATAAGCTAATCATTCCAAGAGTGAAAACACGATGCAGCAGCTTTCAGTCACTCTGCTGCATGCTCCTGGAACAAACTCCCTGAAGAAATCAGTATTTTGCAGTAGTTATGATTAAACACTAAAACTTCTGTCTTCTATTTACTTCTTATATCTGCCTTTTATTCATTGTCTATTATCTTGTTAAATGTTTATCTATTTCATTTCTCTCTCTCTCTCTCTCTCTCTCTCTCTCTCTCTCTCTCTCTCTCTCTCTCTCTCTCTCTCTATCTATATATATATTCTTGTCATTTTAATTTTCTTACTATCCTCCTCTTGCTGTATTTAAAGCGCTTTGAATTGCCTGTTGTATCAAATGTGCTATACAAATAAACGTGCCTTGCCTTGCCGTAGCGTGCGGGTAAGAGCATGATAAGCTACTTGGGACCCTAAAGCTCATAGGATCATATTACCAACAGGATCCGATGTACTCAGCGTGACGGTGCTGAACATGGGGGTCAAAAGGACTTACAGGTTTAACCTAGAGGTTAGAGGTTAGAGAGGCCGGTCAGCAGTCGAAAGCCTGCTGGTTGGATCCTCACCTCAGGAGGGAGCCGGATGTGAGCTGGTGACTGGAGGGTTGCTGGCATCATATCTAAGGTATCCTACCACCACTGCCTTGGGCAAGGCACTTAACCCCTAACTGCTCCGGGGCCTGTCGGGGGCTGACCATGTGCAATAGAGTCTAGAGTTCAAGAACGTGCTGTGTGTGCCGTCTCGGGGGTGGGGGGACGACATTTCCCCTCGGGGATCAATAAAGTTAAACATTATTATTTATTATTATTATTTTCAGCTCAGCCGGTTACTCTGGTCAGGTTGTGGTTCTGTCTATTAGATGGTGTGATGACCACCTTGAAGAGAGGATCCTGGGGCCCATACACACAAGGACAAGACGTGCTTGACTCTTGACTCTGAAGTTCAGTTTTGATTCAAGTGTCTTTGGGTGTTGTAAATGCCCAGGGTTGAACCAATCAGTAGACCATACAGGCCAGCACTCTTAAATAGAACAATAAATTATGTTTTTTAATGCGTCGTCAGCATAGTCACCGTGGAAGACTGTCAAACCTTCTCCAGCACAGAAGGTGATTAAATGAATCGATTGACCGTATTACAGTATTTACCAGTTGTACATAGAAATAGAGCATACACAACCACATTGTCCTGAGGCTGGTAAACGACATGACCTTCAACCTAGAAGGCTGTTCGCTAGAGTATGTGTTCATACAGGTCATGGTCTATGACCACTATCAAGCTGATGAAATCCTAGCATGGCTAAGATGCGAGAGGTCTTGGGTTCATATCCCGGATGTCCTCCTTTCTGTGGTCCTTTGTGGCACAGTTGGTAGAGCAGGGCGCTATCAACTCTAAGGTTGTGGGTTCTCTCTGGGACCCTATATACTGAAAAATTTATGCACTCACTGCAATGTAAGTCGCTTTTGATAAAAGCATCAGCGAAATAGCTAAATGCCATACATAGGATGTATCTGTCTACATGGAGAGAATGAATTCACTTCAGGGGGTGGTAACACTAGCTGTTTGTGGTCTGTCTTGGTTTGTTTGACCTTTTGACCTCTATCCCCTTTCCCTGCAGCGGAGTGTGTCTGAGAACTCTCTGGTGGCCATGGACTTCTCTGGGAGGACGGGCCGCGTCATCGAGAACCCTGTCGAGGCCCAGAGCGCTGCTGTGGAGGAGGGGCAGACCTGGAGGGTGAGAAGGGGGGACGGAAGGTGGAGGGGGGAGGGAAGGTGGAGGGTGGAAGGGGGTGAGGGTCTGGTTTGATTTAGAGTAAACGTGAACTTAATCACAAAACTCTGGTCTGGGAGTTCCCTGTTATCTCAAGTTTTACATTGTTTGTTTGCCTTGCCCCCTTATCTCCCCATCAGAAACGGAGTCAGCGTATGAATGTCCTGGGCAGCCCTAGCCCCCTGCACCCCTCTACTCTCAGCACAGGTACTTCAGACCTCAGCCCCCCCCCCCTCCCCAGTCCTGGAGAGCTGTGTGCGGATGTGCAGGCTTGTGTTTCAACCCTGCACTAACAAACACATGTGTGTACATGATTCAACTAAGCCACTAGTCACCCATACATTGTTATCTGAATCAGGTATGTTAGTGCTGGGTGGGAAACTGTAGCTCTCCAGGGCCAGGGTGAGTGACCAACAGTTGTTTCTCAATACTGTACAGTACATGCATCCTGAGTCTTATTGTTGTTGTTGTTTTTGTTGTTGTTTTCTTTCAGTGATCCACAGAACACAGTTGTGGTTCCATGGTCGCATTATGAGGGAGGAGTCCCACAAAATGATCATGCAACAAGGTCAAGTAGATGGGTAAGGACTCACCATCCATCCATTCATCCATCCACTCCTTCATCCATCCATCCATTCCTTAATTCATCCATTAATCCATCCATCCATCCATCCATCCATTCCTTTATACAACCACCCATACAGTAGAAGTGACACTTTTCTCTGTTTTTCCATGGCAGGTTGTTCCTGTTGCGGGATAGTCAGAGTAACCCCAAGGCCTTTGTCCTCACCCTGTGCCACCACCAGAAGATCAAACACTTCCAGATCCTGCCGGTCAGTCAGTCAGCCAGAAATCTGATGTATAGGTTGTAGGGGTGGGCATCGACGATCGATAATTGATCGATAAGGATCTTGGTCGATCACAAAATAAAACATTTGGTCGATCACAAAAAAAAAAAAAAAAAAATTGTGATCGACCAAATGTTTTATTTTGTGATTGACCAAGATCCTTATCGATCAATTATCGATCGTCGATGCCCACCCCTAATAGGTTGATTGTTCTATGCTGGTTTATATGTCCTATACTGTTTAATGGTAGATGATGGTACTTCTACTTCCAACAACATACTGTGGTTATGTGTATTCCACTTCTCTACTGGTATATTTCCTATGCATTTGGAATGGTATATTATAACTAGCCTACTCCTCCCCTTCCCTGTGTGTGTGTGTGTGTGTGTGTGTGTGTGTGTGTGTGTGTGTGTGTGTGTGTGTGTGTGTGTGTGTGTGTGTGTGTGTGTGTGTGTGTGTGTGTGTGTGTGTGTGTGTGTGTGTGTGTGTGTGTGTGTGTGTGTGTGTGTGTGTGTGTGTGTGTGTGTGTGTGTGTGTGTGTGTGTGTGTGTGTGTGTGTGTGTGTGTGTGTGTGTGTGTGTGTGTGTGTGTGTGTGTGTGTGTGTGTGTGTGTGTGTGTGTGTGTGTGTGTGTGTGTGTGTGTGTGTGTGTGTGTGTGTGTGTGTGTGTGTGTGTGTGTGTGTGTGTGTGTGTGTGTGTGTGTGTGTGCGCAGTGTGAGGAGGACGGTCAGATGTTCTTCAGCCTTGACGACGGCGCCACCAAGTTCACAGACCTGATCCACCTGGTGGAGTTCTACCAGCTCAACAGAGGAGTGCTGCCCTGCAAGCTCAAACACGCCTGCACCGCCGTGGCCTTGTGACCCTTCACCCCCTGACCCCTGGCCCCACCTCTACCCCCCCCCCCCGTCCCCCTCCTCATACCCAAACACACCAGGACACACAGACCCAAACACAAAGCCTGTGGTGGTACAGGAGTGTTTTGTTGTTGTGGATCTCCATGGAGATCCCTGTGTCCTCTTCCTCACTCGGATGGCACCGCCCTCCCGACGACTTCCTCGTCGATCATCAGGGACGGAGGCTCTGGGATCCGATCGATCCCGACGATCGACGAGTCCCAATCGACCTGTGCAGTCCAGTCTGGATAAGCTGACCTGATCTCCTAGCAAGCTTGATGTTGCCTGAGGGCTCTCTCTGCCCTGTCCTTGACTCGACGACACGTTTAATTTCTCCTCACGTTGTCTCAGAGATGATGCTTTATACAGGGCCACTATGAAGTGAAGAGAACACGCAAGTTCTCAAACGAAAGAAAAACAAAACCCAACAGCAATCGTGACCGTGGCAGGGCAGAGGAATGTTTGTCGGGAGTAGCATGCCAGCTTCTCCTGCAGAGTTGATTACTTGATAGACGTTGTAATGCTGTTTTTATTCAATGCAGAACTATTTTTGCACTCCCGAGCGGACATCGGACAGCTCTCCTCCAGGGCTGAATGAAGCTGAACGCTCTTCATCCTCCTCTTCTTTCCTCCCCTCCTCCTCCGGCCTCATCCCTCCGTCCTTGGGTAAAAGCCTACGTGAGAATTCCCTGACCTCTGATAGGATTACAGTGAGACTGATAAGAGTCACGGCTGATCATCGTGATCGGGAAAAAAAAAGGTTTATGGAACGTAATCTTCGTCCTCCGTGTGCCTGTCCCTTACCTGCTTGATCCGATCAGTACATATGGAAAAACCCAAGAGCATTCCCTGGAGTCAGCCAGAACCTTCCAAAACTTGAGTGGGATAGAAAGGAGTGGAGGAACTAATCTCTCAACACAGATTCCTTGGAATCGTGTTTCAAGCAACCCTGTCACTTTGGACACTTTTGTGGTGTTCATTTAGCTGTTTCACAGTCAGTCTGGTTGTGTATGAATGTCATTCAGTATTCCTAAAGTCTGTATAAGCTCACCGCTTGCACATTGATGATGCTGTTCTGTTCCTGGTATATGACTTGCACAAGGGCTGGAGTTGGACGTGCGAATCTCCTGATTTGGCCCAGAGTGAATATTGACCACTGTTCCCACACCAGGCACCTCCATCATCAGGGCAAATCAGACAAAACCAACAAAAGCACTCCTTTTATTGTATTTATGTTGATTCAGATAATGACTTGAAATGTAGTTGACCATGCGACAGATGACCATGTAAGCTGACCGTGCAACAGACGCAGTCAAATGAGTTGTCCATGCCTTAAGTGAAACATTGTGAGCCTTGTGTAATGAAATCAAAGATGGATTATGATAATGCGCATGATAACGTATTTCAGATAGGAGGATGGATTATATTCCAGAATCCCCGTACTCCAATTCCCCCTCCCTCCCCTTTTAGAATGCCCCCACCCCCCCGAAGCTGAACCATGTTGCCTGTACCTGACAAGTACCAGTGGTCCTCATGCCCTCTCTTCTGACCCCTGAGTGAGCAGGAGACCAGGACAGGGAAGGAGATGAGGGAATGTAAAAGAATTGGGATCCAGCCTGTCCCCGGTCCTATCCTGATGGCGTGTGACTCCAGAGCTGGCGTGCAACATGAGCCCCCGCCCCGCCCCCCCCCCCCCCCACGCCAGATTTACACTAAATAGGGTTAGCACCGGGCTACCGGACACCTGGCCAGACCAGCTCTATAAGCAATTACATGATATGTCATATATCACTGACACTCCCAGTCAACCAATCACATACTTCGCCTGACTCACCAGCGCCGTGCTCAACCAACCAGGCCTTAGTCAGCCAGGGCAAAACTCCCCAGGGATTGGATAAAGCTTGAAACCCCCCGCCCCCAAAGTCCCACCTGTGTATCCCCCCCCCCCCCGAATCCAGCGTGTAAGCTATAGCCCTGTGATGAATGTGTGATGCTAGACTGTTATTCACTATTCAGGATTACTATATGGCAGGGGTGCACAACTCTGCTGGTTTTCATTCTTGCCTTTTAATTAGAGACTAGTTTAGAGTCTCTCTCTCTCTCTCTAACTCTCTCGCTCCCACTGTTCTCTGCTTCTAATCACTGTGCTATAATGCAATCATACACAGAAGTCCAACCATATGGATATACTGTATATATCTATTTTTAAGTATGTGAACTATGGAAAAGATGTAGATCTAACACTGTATCTAGGTCAAAGATCACTATGTATGGGGTGTTATGCTTTTGCTCATAACACTGTTTCAAATGAAGAGGAATTGATTTCATGATTTGATTGTGTGTATATTGACTCTATTGTATGTCTTTCTTTTGTTTGTCACAAAATGACCTTTTATATTGAAAAAGATATACCACAATATATACAGTATTACACTAAGCTGATATTAGCTATCAAACTGGACTTACGGCATGCGTCTCAACCAGGAATTTAGAGTGTGAACTATGTATAAGCTGACTGAATTGTCTGGAGATTGTCTATGTAAGGTTCTTGTCCCATCAATCTGATTGGATGATGCAAATTATTCCTATTCAGTTTGGGGTAAACTATCATTTAGGTTATTTATCTCTCTCTCCCTCTGCCTCTCTCTCTCTCTCTTAAAGTCAGAGTGCATCCATCCCTGGGCATTTAACTGGTCCTGACGGTATGCAGGTGTGCTGGCCTTTTGTTCCAGCCCAGCACTAACACTGATTCAGCCAACCAACTAATGATGAATACCTTGGTGACCTGGATCATGCATGTGTCCGTGCAGAGCCAGAGCTATAGCATGCACTCAGTGGCTCTGTGGAGGAGTGAGGAGCCCCATAGTAAGTAGGGCCTATTCACTGTGGTGATGATGGTTCCTTTAATAAGGGGATGGGGGCACTTCAAACAAGGCTTACTACACATATCTATATACAGTAGTGCAATAGAAGCTCATGGATGAAAGAGGACAGCACTCATGCAATACCTACCATTAAGCATTGGTGTTGTGATCGTTTTTTCTATACTTCTTTTTTCTGTTATGAAAAAGCCTAACGTTGCAGCAAGGTGCATATTGTCTCTGAACTATTACATAGTATGTGTCCAGCCTGCATCTAGTCATTCATAACTCTCCATCCTCTTCGTTTACTATCACTGTAGGCTATACTGGGACTTCGTCATACAGGAATGAATCCTAACTTGATGTACAAACATAGAAGTCAAACTGTCTCACAAATCTCCCATTACCATGGTTGACGCATGATTTTACGCAAAACGAGTTTGGTGTGCAATCTGTGTGTTCCTCAAGTTAGGATTCAGATCTAAGCAGTTTATGATAAGACAAAAAAAATAAAAAATAAAAAAACTTCAGGGAATGCTAAAAAAAATACATGAACCTTTTATCAATTTTTGAGAGACAACCCCTGTATTCATAGTGTGCTTTGCTTCATTCTGTAAATGTTTTAATGGCTAATGAATCTCCATTGTATCCTGTTCAGGTATTTTGTACAAATAAGGGACTGATATATTCTCTGTTTATTGGAAATTAGAATAAAAGAAGATATTGCTACAAACCAAACGGCTGCCGATTGGAATTATTCTTCACTCTGATGGAGGTGTGTGTTGGGGGCGGCTGTGGTAAAGCCAGCGTCTAATGATCGCAAGGTTAGCGGTTCGACCCCCGGCTGGCCACATGTTGAGGTGTCCTTGAGCAAGATTCCCAGGCCGGCGCCTTGCATGGTAGCTTGCGCCAATGGTGTGTGAATGGGTGAATGAGAGGCCATTGTAAAGCGCTTTGGAATAAGGTGCTATATAAGTGCAGTCCATTTAAGTGTGTGATCACTGAGAAGGTGTGTATGGTCACAAGCCTTATTCCCTAATCGCTGTCTCTCAGAGTCACAGGATTGTGGCGTTCTCAAGGGGTAGTGGATAGTGAGTTGGACTGGTGATCAGAAGGTCCATTGAAAAAGTTATTTAATATGTGTGTGTATTTTAAGTTTACATACTTTTGCGCTAAAATTAGAGACCACCATCCCAAGCAAACCTTTGGAAATCCTGCCTAACTCGTGCGTTCATCTTGTGTTTTTTTATGGAAACATAAAACGGCCGAGCCGTTTTAGTTCTCGTTTCAGATACAAGCATAACAAAAAAATGAACAGACTTTGGGATCAACTATATCTCCTATATATCTATATCATATATATCTATATCTATATATCAACTATATCTCCATAGCCTACGCTACATTATAACTTTGCATCCTCTGAAAAAAAATGGTGGGATGTAAGTATCTTTCGCAAACAATAGCAGCATTTAAATAAAAAAAGTTTCAGAATAAAAGTCAGAAAAAAAAAATTCTGAATAAAAATCCCCCCCCCCAAAAAAAATCTGAATAAAAGTCCGGAAAAAACTTTCAGAATAAAAGTCCTTTTTTTTTTGCAGAATAAGTCCGAATAAAAAATAAAAAAAAAGTCAGAAAAAAATTAATTTCAGAATAAAAGTCAGAAATATAAAGTTTCAGAATAAAAGTCAGAAAAAAAAATCTGAATAAAAATCCATCACAGAGCTCTCAGATGCAGACTGGATGGAAGATTTTGGATTTGCTGTAGATGTGACTGCACTAATGAATGAACTAAATACCAAACTTTGTCCCGCTGGGCCTTTTACAGGCACAGCGGGACGGAGACAAAAAAAGAAAAATAAGGTAATGTCTTTCTTTTCTTTTGTCTGTGGTCTTTTTGTCATAAGCATGTTTTTTGATTGAGCGATACTTCTTCTATTGTTCTTGATACTTGGTCAATTAATTCTCTGAATCTCCACTCATCAGGTGCATTTATAAACGTGTAGGCACAAAAGAAGGCGTACACCACTTTCTAAGCAAATGTTCAAATGTTGGGATTTAAATATATATTTATATATATTACATATATATATATATAATAACAAACTTGACGGGAGAATGTGCAGTCCTTCACAACACTTTGACCCATGTGTAGCCTATGCACATAAACTGGAGAAATTAGAAACTGTGACTTTGATGGCAGAAGGATGACACTCTTTGAAATTGATACCATTGTGTAAAATAAATCGAAATATTACCTCTCACGTATTATATAATAAGAGTTCCCTGGAGTGCACACCAAAAAACATGATTTAGGATAATAAATACAAATGGAGATATCTATTTTTGCAAAAGAACCCAAATATGTTGTACAGTTTAATCGGGAATCATATTTAATTGGATCTGTAATTATTAATCATTTATGAAATGTAATGATATGTAATGATATTCATAAATACTAAGTTTTAATGCCTCAGTCGGGCAGATACAAGTAGTTTCATATATTGTCATCACTTTGCATAGAATTTCACTGGGTGAAAATTCTTTTTTAGCCTTTCTGTTGGGTTTTGCCTTTACTGTCATGCAGTCAGTATTGATGAACATTAATTAGGTGCTTTCACTAACCATTTATAGGCAACACTGGGCGTTAAAAGGGTGGGACAAGACGTTCGCTCACGTGCGCAACATTTCTAGTTGATTGTGATTTATAATGGGTAACCGACGTGGGACATGCTGTGTAACCCACTGTTATAAATCAGAATATTTTTGTGCGTAAGCACTTTCTGTGTTTCGTCCGTACGCTACATTTTCACGCCAATCCCCTGCACAGTTTTATAAATGAGGCCCCTGGTCCCTGATTGGAGGATGAGTACCTGCAGACATGGCAGCTCTCAAGGACCAGAGTTAGGGATGGTGCCACCTGTCACCACAACTCAAATAAAATAATGATAATAAATCAGAAAAAGAATATGTTGTCACACACTCCTAAAATAAATGATACAATCACATAAAACATACAGTTTCAGCAGGGGGTATAATCCATATGTTTAATTTCAAAATAACCGATGGCAAAAAATAGGAAAATATGTACAACACATATCACAAACACTTATGATGGTCTCTGTACAAAGAAGTATACATGCAAAAGTAAAAAAAAAACAATAACAGAAATAAAAACATAAATCATAATACATATGTATAAAACATGAGATTGTGACAACGACAAAACACACACTAAAAAACAAAACAAAGTGTAAAAAACAAGCATCCAGTCCAAGTTCCCGTGTTTTAATGGCCTTTGTACAACTTTACAACAACAAATAAATAAAAGGATGTGGCATGGGACTATACAGGTAAATCCATCATAGACAACATAACTGTAGTTCATGTACCACTCCCTTACCATAACCATGGCAACAACACATTCTCATATGCCTATGTGAGTCATATTATGACGCGGGTGCCAGGGTGCCATCCTGGGATGTTTCAAGGGAAGCATATTTATCAGGCTAGCTTTAAAATGAGAGTTCATGATTCAATTCTGATGATCGCCCATTCAGTGACAATGACTGTAGAATATGTGTATCGTAGGTCTTTGTATTGTTCATGCCAGAATTATTTAAAACGTTTGTTAGAGGCTATTGCCACCCAATAGGCAAATCTCAAATGACACCTTTTCCTCCAATGATTTTTGAGCTGGTCGAAATTAGTGCACAGTGCATATAAGATGTCATTTCAGATGCGAAGTGTTCAACACAGTACAAACTTAACCATGAGACATGTCTAAAATAGGATCTATTGTTTTGAACATAAATAACATAATTTAAAGGGTTCAAATTTCAGTCAATTAACTCTAAATGGTACAGTGGTAGTATAGACCTATGAAGGAGAAGGAAAATGGGAAGGAGATTTTAGAAACCCCCTGCTTTTCTAGAGGATCAAATGAGTGTGGTTGATGGGCTCCTTGCTAGGGTTCTTTCTTATGAAACCAACCATACACTCTCGTTAAACAAGTGTAAACACCCCTTTAGGGGGGATATACCGTATATCTTAATAAAGTGAAATGTCACGATCTGGAGAACATAGCGTACGTAACGCTGGAACAACTTTGGTATACCAGTAACTACTGTACATAATAAAAATAAGAAGAAGAAAGAGAAAGTGACAAATCAAATAAATCTACTCATAAGTGCCATGTAGACTGTGACCCCAAAATGTTATCTGGGAAGTAATAATACTCAAATAAGGTCAAAGGTCATATAAACACCACTACCAGCAGAGCTTGCAGTACCAAGTACATGCTTTATGCTTTTCTCTATATTTATTACAGGTACAACAGATGTCTTCATAAATAGTTGCATAAAATGTTAAAGCCGCAACATTGCACATGATAAGAATCAGAAACATAACATACAGTGAGTGCATTTACATTATTCTGTCTTCCTCAGTCTCATTCACTCCCATCTGATTGGCAATCTCTGCTGCCATTCAAGCTCTGTCGCCCTATGGCAATCTACATTACATTTGCAGGATTCCTTTGTCCCACCTTCAACATTGTCCTCAAAAGCAGGCGGCCATTTTGAAAGCAGGGACAGAAGGCAGTTGAAGTCTATATACAAAGTAAGGCTTAAACATTTAAATCTGCGCAATTTTGTTCTAGTAAAAGCAAAAATGTATAATTTTTCTATTGTTTCTTTTAAAAGGTTGGACTGTGCAGCAGTTAGAATCTGTATTGTTTCCTGCAATATGGTTGTCATGATTTCTTAGATTAAGTACGTAAGCGCAGCAATCGAAAAGCTCTGATTGGGCGTAAAAATGTCTCACGAAGTAGAGGAACTCAGTCACTGGATAATGTTTTCCAGGATTTGGCGTCTACGGCAACCAAAGTAGCTTAGCAACTTTCGACGAATTAGTGTTTTCATGATTTTTTTCTAAATGCCATTTTTCATTTCAACACTTTCTTGAAAAGGTGTGGACAGAGTTCTCTCTCCTATACAATGTTTCTTTAAGAAAAGGGGGGGTTCTCAAAAGGCTTTGAGTCTCAAAGTTGGCCAAAAAGCGCAGAAAAAACTAAAACGTCTCTCTCCCACATCAGCAACAAGTGGGAGTCGAAACATCTCTCTTCTTTAGCATCACTTTCTCCTGAAAGCTCTGCGTCTGTGTGTAGGGACACGGTCCTCCCCACCACAGGGCTCCAGCATGTGGCTGGGTTGATCCACCCACTCTCATTGAGTTAGAGGAAAATAAGCAAGCAGCAGTAGACTGGTGATATCATTCCATCCATCATGTCCATTGGCTGAGAACTGTGTTCTCTCAGGGCTCTGATTGGCTTGGTACCTCTAGGGCCTCAGTTTCGTACAAGTGGAAGGACTACAGGATTCTTAAAAAAAACGAAACAAAAAAACATTCTATGTGAAAGAGGATGAGATCAGCGAACTTCATTATTTCCACCTTTTTCTTTCTCAAGATGCCCAACCCCAAACTAACCCCTAGCCCCTACCTCAAGGCACTTCATACAGTATACATCTGAAAAGGATTGGATAGGTTTAGCAATATGGCATTAGCTCCACCTTGGCCTCTTGATTGGCTTGGTGGACTTTTGACATATTTCAAAACGTCTATCCAAGCCTTTGAGATCTACACAAGTGCCTCTTGGGGAACTGTAGGGGCAGAGGCGAGGGGTCAGACCCGGGCCTGGAGGCGGCTTTGGAGGAAGCTCCGTACTCCCCCGATGGGCCTTGCGTCTGTCTGGTGCTTCCGTCTGTCTATGAAGGACACCAGACGAGACGTATCCAAGCAGCTCTCTGCCCTGCCTCCGGCCTGGACCCAGGCCTCCTGGAGGCACACCCCAGCCGGTGGACGCCTGCCCGGCTCGCTCCTCAACAGCAGGCACACAAAGTCCCTGGCCCCCTGGCTCACTCCCTGGAAGTAGTCCCTGGGGAAGCTGAAGTCCAGCCGGCAGATGTTCAGACACGTTTCCTCTGAGCTTTCGTCTAGAAAGGGAGAGGCTCCGCTCAGCAGCACGTAGGTGACCACTCCCAGGCTCCACAGGTCAGAGGTGAGGGAGACGGGTTCACCCAGGACCAGCTCAGGGGCGGCGAACTCCGGGCTACCCAGGAGAGGGTGGATGTAGTGGGCACTGTTGAGCTGGACTGCATCGCCAAAGTCGGTGAGTTTGACCATGGGCTCTCCGGAAGAGGCGTGGGCCACCAACAGGTTTTCAGGCTGGGGAGAGAGAGGGAAGTGAAACATGTAAATAAAGAGGAAATAAAGCTCCTGTTTGTGAACGTCACCACAAAGTCTCGTTAACATCCTTCATCAGCAGAGCGGTCCGGACTGCTGAGGCTAGGTACCAGCTACAAGCCTGGCTAAATTAGTCTAAAGTAACCAGTGCACTCCCAACTATGGTTCGGGGCCAGTAAGCTGGAAAGGCAGTGTTTCCCACAGAATTTTGTGAGACTGCGGTGGGTGAACCTCAGACCCTCTTAAGTCTTACACGCGTCGCTCACATTTTCGGTTCGTTATGAGGCTATGGCGGGACAAATTGGACTACGGCGGGCCGCCACAGTCTAGGTAATTAATGAGAAACACTGAAAGGTAACATTACTTATGTCCCATAAGGGCACAAATGAATTAGACAAATGCATGGACAAATGGCGTAGGGGCTGGGGCTTAGGCGGGGTGAAAAAAGGCTTAAGGCCAATGCACACGGCGTGCGATTTTTGTCGCCGGACAAAATTCGATTTTGAAGTTTGAATGGAAGTCTATGAGAAAATCTCATCCCAATGCACACGGCCCCGATTTTAAACGCACCGCGAAAATTCGATTCCATTCGTTTTGAATGGGACAAAGCACACGGCGTGCGAGTTTTGTCGCACTGTCAAATTTTGTAAAAGTTTGTGGTGCGACGGATTATTGCATCACAATGGGACAATTGGGAAAACTTCAACTGGTCTATCTAAATTAATTGAGTCACTCATAACGGGGAGAGAGACTGGAGCATACATTTTTGACTGCCTCCTTTTTTTAAGAGAAGTTAAAGGCTGAAGGTCTGACCCAAAAGGTCTGATACAGTACATACACCTACGGTACATGAAGGGTTTATGACGTACAACATTATCATTTCATTTTCATATCATATATTTCAAATACATACTGGACACAACGGATAATGGATGCCATTTGGTAAACCTCATCTTCTTTTCAGTGTGCCAGGCACATCATTCACTACTCCGTGGCACAGCTGTCCTTAGCAATTTCTCGCCTTTTCGCTAATTGCATGATGACATCAATGACCTATTTTAAAAACATATTTTTAACTCTCCAAAACAATGTGTGACTTTGCAAGGCAGGATAGGGTGAAACAGAAAAGGAATCAGAGACATGTAAACATATTTGGTTTCTTGACTGTGTGTTTCTATGACGTGCTGAAGGTTGAAGGCTATCGTAAATCTTTGAACAAGTAACGTTATTTATACTTATAATATATACTATACTATATATATTATATTAGTTTACTCATCTACGATATAGTTTTTGGCTGCACAGGGTTGCCAGATTTCTAATCTAGCACGACTGAATGACCAGCCAAATTATACACATGTTGTATAGACACTGTCCACTGAAAACCGGACTCTGGCAACCCAAAATTAATATTTACTCTACTGTACGTAGGCTACGTGTATGTAAAAATGGATGACGAAAAGCTGATAACGTTTATTCAGTGCCATAGGGAGCTATGGTTTTGTTCATATCGGATTTCTCTGTTGGACGGCGAGAGGACTAGTTGTCAAGATGGGGGGAGGTGATCTCGTAAGTATTAGCAAGGAATGCTAGCTAGCGCATCGTGTGGCTTTATGAGCGTGCTGTGGCTCCAATAGAGCGTGCCTTTTTTGTACACTGTTTGTAATGGTAATTAGGGAAACCAAGTCTAACTTATTGAACTATGCCGTCCTCCGAATCTATGTCCACCTGATCATCGCCCATAATAATAAAGTGGCTTTTATAATACACCTTTCTGGCTGTGTGTTTTGTGCGCTCCCTCTCCTGACATTTTACCAATACCCCTAAATCAGGGGACCCACATATTTTATTACAATATGTCCAGTTGTATCTTGTAGAAATTGTGGAAGCAAGGCAAGCAATATTGGTAGAGCCTATTGTAATCAGCCTGCCTGGTCCGACTACGTAACAATAAAGTAACAATTGAGAATGGAATGTTGTGGTGCGACAAAAACCATCGCACGCCGTGTGCATTGGGCAGGGCTCGACAGTGCGACCATTTCACTCGCAATTGCGACTAAAAATACATCTGTGCGACTAGAGAAATAAATTCACGAGCACACTGTGCGAGTACAGATATATATACCGTATTTTCCGCACTATAAGGCGCACTTAAAAGCCCAAAAAAAATAAAAATAACGACAGTGCGCCTTATAATCCGGAGCGCCTTATATATGGATCAAAATGTAAAAATTACATGACCAATATATATTTTTTTTATAATAATAAAATGTTTCAGTACGACTGGTAAACTACAAAGCCGCACCGCTTGCAGCATTACGGTAATCAGTAAACGACGGCCGCCATCTTGGAATCTCCGCGAATGCTATGCTATTGTTATGCTATCATGTGCTCTGAATGGATGCCGTACTCACCCAACTGTTCAATTCGGACACTGAAGAAGAATAATTCAAGGGATTCGTGGACGAGGAATGAACTGAAAAAGTGAGCTTTACGTGTTATACATAACTGAACAATGTTGAGTTATGCACTAACGTTTGATTTAGTGGTATCAGACTGTTTCTTTTACTACGTGTTTACTGAAATAAAGTTTGAATGTTTGACTGAATTGAATTAATGAACATCTCATCCCTCTGTCTCCATGTCATTGTAGAACACCCATGCCTTTGGAATGTGAAGCTTGAGGTCTACAAAGACAAAGACATCTTAAATGAAGGAGGAGAACCTGACGAGACGGAGGATAACATCCCGTCCTTTTCTTCACAGTTGCCCGTGTATCATAGGCTTTAGATTTTGAACTTAAGATCACTCTGATCATTACGTTGTTATGAACCCCAAGAGAAGAGAGAACATTATCGATGGCAGTAGATACGTTTCCGACGACACAGTATACCTAACGACAATACTATCAGACTGTTTCTTTTACTACGTGTTTACTGAATCAGGGAAAAGTTCCCCTCCACGTTTGGGAGAAGAGTGAACAAGGCTGGGAGATATTGTTAATATTGTTAATATGTTATTGTTAATATTGTTAATATTGTTAATATGCACATTAACATTTGAACAACAGTACCATGGGAGTGAACGGAGTTGTCAGAACGCTTAATAAAGTTTGACTTTATCTGACTGTGTTGTTGACATTCCCTTTAGCACAGCTCCATCTAGTGGATGCATAACGCAACCCCAGTCAAAAAAAAAAAAAACGACAGTGCGCCTTATAATCCGGTGCGCCCTATATATGAAAACATTTCTAAAATAGGCCATTCATTGAAGGTGCGCCTTATAATCCGGTGCGCCTTATAGTGCGGAAAATACGGTATATATATATTTTTTTATTCTAAATCTGCGCGAACCGTGTGGCCACATTTTAAGCCGTCAGCCAGCCCGCTACGACCACGGGAAGTCATGTTAAAAGTGAAGTTACTTCTGTTAAACTGGCGCTAAGCTAACATCGCTAATCGCTAACTCCCTCCTGGGCCTTAAAGAGACAAGCGCCCTTTTCTCATCTCAAGCTTCATTAGCTTCATTAGCTCACCACATGTACAGATTTGGTCCCACACACTCCAGATTTGAACCCAAGGTTACAACCAGGGTTAACTACCCAGGGTAGAAAGTAGAAAGCTCTCAGACCTTCAGAACCCATTGAAAGTAGTGGAGGTACTCCAGAAGTCCAAATGCATCTCTAACCCTAGGAAACCCTAGGAAGCAAGTTGCCTAATGGCATGAAAATGCAACATGTTGTACTTGAGTGTGGCAGAGAGGTGGGACCCCCGGGGATGGTGGTGTGCTAACAGCTAGCCGCCGCAGAGGCACCGTGCTGGGCTGGCCACCTCCACATGTCACCACCCCGGGCAGCATGGGGCTGGGGACTGGTCATCTGGATGTGGGGTAGTTTACTACCCTAGATGTGGAGTTGTCTGGCCACCGTGTGTGACTGATGTAGCCTGACCCAGCAGCAGGGAGGTGGGCAGCATGGAGACAGACCTCTGCATGGCCTGGCTGGGCTGCTAGCTGACATACCTAGCCCTAAAGCCTGGCTGGGCTGCTAGCTGCTAGCTGACAGGCATGACATGGATGAATGAATGAACATGCTGCTAACCAGGAGAACTTGACACAGCTAGTTACCATAATACAATGCCATCAACTCTGCGTCTAGTAGGGCTGTAGGCATGGGCCAATGTGTGATTTTGGTGCAAAAATGGCAAAATCACTAATAAAAATGTGTTATAATAAAATGTTTCACTGTGCTCCTAAATTTCTTTGTGTGCCCCTAAAATTTTTCATTTAGGAGCACATGTGCTCCTAGTGAAAAAGGTTAGCGTAGAGCCCTGTTGGGATGTGATTTTTTATGATTTTCTCATAGACTTCAATGGTGTGAGTTGAAAATGGAATTTTGCCGTGCGACAAACTCGCATCGCACGCCGTGTGCATTGCAATCGAATGTTGTCCGGTGACAAATATCGCACGCCGTGTGCATTGGCCTTTAGGCGGGCCGTCTTAGTCTTTTCAATGCAGGAAAAACCCTGACTACTGGGGTTGTGTTCAATAATGTCTGTGTGTCAGACATACTTTCAAGTCCAGATGGGCGATTCTGCAGTTGTGTAGGTAGTGTAAAGCTTCTAATATGTCCCGTAGATAGCAGGCCACCTTCTCCTCAGTGAGATTCCCCCAGCTCACAATATAGTCCAGGAGACGG
>NC_137690.1:55136136-55160887 GCF_963989245.1 Nansenia antarctica | reverse complement strand
ATCATCAGCCTGCAGGATAGCATAGGGGTAGGTAAAGGGGAGGGTGAGTTACCCTGCCCAGCTCTGCCACCTCAGTGTAGTGGGACTCAAAGTTGTCCTTCCAGCACACCCTGACCCCATCACTGGACAAGGCTGAGAAACAAGCGCAGGGAACACAGGACAGCATGAGAGGAAATAAATGTATGTGTGGGTGTGTCAATATTCTAGGGCTGTTACGATTCGTCGACGTAATCGACTACGTAAATACGTCGACTTGCGTAATGTGCGTCGGTGCGTCGTATTATTATTATTTTTTAGTTTTTTAATAAGCAAAAAAAAAAGCGAAAAAAAAAAAAGGAAAAATGAAATGGCCTATCACAGCAGTACGTCTGCAATGAACGAGCACCTCAAGCGAAAGCATCCTGGAGCTCTTTGTGAAGACAGCCGCAAGATAGCACCACCGTAAGTCACCGTTGTATTTCTGTTCACTTTTCCGGCCGTGTATGAGTGAAAAATGGATAGCTACTAGCTAATGTTACACAAGCAATGTAGCTCACCACAGTTTGTATGTCTTGTCTTCTGGTGTTAGTAACGTTAGCTATGTAGCTGGCTAGCTACGGTAGCCTATTGTCATTGTGGTGCTCGCACCTACTGTACGTTATCTAGCTCGTAGCTTGCATGCTACGTTAGCATCAATTTAGCTAATCATAACATAGCAGCGAGAGTAACGTTAGCTAGCTATGTAGCTACTAGCTAGCTATGTGTTGTGGTGATGGACAGACTTCTAAATGGCCATGTTGGCATTCAAGTTGGCTAAACATAGCAGTGAGGTGGAAATTAAGGGGCCTACACATGATAATATTATTATATATATAAAAAAAAATTGTTATCGAACAGTAAAAAAAATATCGTTAAATTAGTCGTTAGACTAATCGAAAAAATAATCGCTAGATTAATCGTTAGAAAAATAGTCGTTTGGGACAGCCCTACAATATTCTATTATAACGTGTGTGTGATATTTGTGCAGGTGTGCGCGTGTGTATGTGTGTACTCTCACCTAGCACTCTGAGGCTGGCTGATGATGTCACGCTGCCCAGATCGTTCGTGGCAACGCAGGTGTAAACGCCGTCATCCTCAGAGGCCACGCCTACAATCCTTAAGGTCGCCTCGCCAGTCTCACTGTCAAACACACACAGACACATTTGATCCACATTGTATAAAAGCCAATATTGTTATTTGTTATCCCTATTCAAGGATGTGTGTGCGTGTACAGTATGTACAGTGTGTGTACCTGTAGGCGATGCTAAAGTGTCCATTGTTGGTCAGGGTGCTCTGGTCAGGTCCCTTCCAGGTGACAGTGGCTTTGGGGCGGCCACATGCCTTACACCTGAGAGTGACACTCTCTCCGTTGTCACACGTCATGTCACTCAGGGGCACCAGGAACTCTGGGGGGACTACAGTAGGGGTCAAGGGTCAGGTGACAAAGGCACTGAGGGGTTTAGGTGAAATTACATTGTTATTATTATTTTTTTTCTGTTTATTTCTATATTTGTGCTGTTGTTTCTGTTTGGTGGTATATCATATATGAAGTGAAAAAATAAAAAATCACAATGTTTTAGTGAAGAACCAACACGTACCATCATAGATGTAGTTTGGGTTTAGAAGCTGAAAAAAAAATCAAACAGACAAAACAAAAGTCAAAGACTGCAGAGAGGAACAGAGCATCTGTGAGAACCAATAGAAAAAGAGTTTTGAGGGGTCAGGATTATTAAGTAACCTTTACAGAAATGCTCCATCCCCTGGTGACCCGTGCCGTCACTCCTGCGAGACGGAGTTCTCTGTAGTGCTCAAAGTGATCCAAAGAGATGGAGAATAACCCACCTTTACAGAAACCTTATTGGCTGGGCCATCTCTGGACATCCTGTAACCGTTTTCGAGCTTGGTCTCTTTCTTTCCGTCCTTCTCTTTCTTCTCCGACTTCTTCCGGATGCGCAGGGTGTTGTGCCAGGATGAAGACTTCCTGCTTGGACTGAACAAGTGTGTTACACGTCGTATAGTGACCCATGGTTAAAGCGGAACTATTTTGGAGGAGTACGGTCTAAATCTCTGGTTCAAGGTCATTTCTACCATGAATATTAGATTAGATTCAACTTTATTGCCATTGCACAGAGTACAAGTACTGGGACAACGAAACCTCGTTTATTATATAGTATATTTAACCCTGGGTGGTGTCACACTGACTCCGCTCAGGGGAAGCCACAGTGTCTTACTTGATGGTTCCGTCGGGGCAGTCGGGGATGATGGCTGAGGTGTGTCCCAGCACGTATCCGGGGATCCAGCCCTCGGCGGCCAGGCCCTGTTCATTGGCTGCTCGGAACACCAGGAACATGTTCTGCTGGTTGCTGGCCAGAATCTGGACCACTTCTCCTTGGAGAACACTGATCTCATCCTCCTTCACCGCCACATAGTCCTGAGTCACCAACATGGTGGACATGCTACTGCTGCTGCTGCTTTCACTCTACAGGAGGGAGGGGGGTAGAAAGAAAGTTTTTTGAATGTTTTGAATACTGTGCTGTGAAACTTTCTCTCTCACACACTCGCAGCACCAGGGTTTCCGTTAGCCAGCAACTGCAGATGAAACGCCGATAAATAAAATGGTTGCCAGACAAGGCCGGGGTGTCTCTCTCTCACACACACACACACACACACACACACACACACACACACACTAGTCTCTCTCCCCCAAGATGCCATGCTTCTCATCACATCAATAACAGGTCGCAGGAGAACAGTCAAACAGTAGTAGAGGAAGAGAGGAGAGAGGAAAGAGGAAAAGAGACCCATACTGTATATAATCATTCAAGTGATGCTAGGTTAGGTTATCCATCTTTTCGATTCACACAGTTCGCAGACAAACAAAGACCGGAGCAGTTGACTGGAGTGAGTGAGAGACGAAAACGAGGTGCAGCATTCTCTCAGAGAACGAACAAGCGGATGGTGAAACAGTCAGTAGTCAGAGTGAAGATGGGAGGGGGGCTGTTTCAGCCGTCTTTGTTCTTTTCGCTCCAAGGCAAAGGAGGAGAAGTGTTAGAGAACAATATGAAAGATTCTCTGTCCAGTAAAGTTTGTAGCACCAGTAGTCATACCACAAATACTAGAAGTTACTTGGAAAAAAAATGGCACACAACCCCCTTTCCCAAGAGAACAGCAGGTCAATCGAGGCTAGGAGTTAGTGAAGAAGCCTTGTAAGAGTGAAGAAGAAGAGGATTGGTAGAGTTGTTGTTAGAGACTAGAGAGTTGAAGAAGCTTGATTAGTAGAACACAGTAGAAATGAGAGTTGGCATTAGAAAGTCTTTAGAAATAGAGACTTTACTAAAGTCTTTACTAAAGTATATAGATGTTGTTAAGAGACTGAGGAGGGGTGAAAGCTTCGTTAGAGAACTGCGTAGTGCAGTGGTTTAGTAGAGCTGACAGGACAGGCCCTCCCCACTGGTGCAGGGTCAGTGCGTCCGGAGTAGGACTAGGCCGCACTGAAGCCTGGGCAGCGGGTAGATCTCTTACCCCATTACTCTGGGTAGACTGGATGGACTGCTCGCTGGTGGAGGAGCACGTACTCATGCGGTCTGCCTCCTTGCTGTGGGTGGAGTGTCTGTGGGACGGAGTCTGGGTCTGGTTCTGACGGACCAGCGTCTCACCCGCCTCACTGGGAAAGGTGAAGGAGCCGGGCCGGCTGGCCGGAGATCCGGGCATGGAGTTCCAGAAGGAGGACCCAGAGGATCCAGACTTTTGGCCAGGGCTGGGAGGGGGAGGGGGGAG
Source organism: Nansenia antarctica (assembly GCF_963989245.1). Lineage (NCBI taxonomy): Eukaryota > Metazoa > Chordata > Actinopteri > Argentiniformes > Microstomatidae > Nansenia > Nansenia antarctica. The sequence continues at coordinate 55,157,092 of NC_137690.1, read as the reverse complement.
GGCGTCCTTGCCGAAGGCAGGGGTGGCAAGGGGCACGGCCATGGGGGAGACAGTGCCAGGGCGGGGTTTGGGGGTGGTAGGCATGGGGAGGGGAACCACGGTGGCACGGGGGATAGCAGGGACCACTGGGGTGGGCGTCTGGGTTCGATCGTCTGAGGCCAGGCTAGGGCGTTTGTCTTTTGGACTCCCTTGCGCCCTCGTACCATTGTGGACATCCATGACCTCCTTCACCCCCCCTGTGGGTGGCCCCTGGTCACCTGGATCAGCGGAGGCGGAGGGGGGGAGCGAGGGAGTAGGGACGGGGCGAGGGGACGAACCTGGATCACAATTGAGCAACAAAAACTCAGTGGAGAACAAAGATTCCCTTACAACGTACAGTACCACACGCTCTACCTTCCAGACAGACACACGTTTCCCTCTGGGTTTCTTTCGAGGGGGGAATTACCTGACATCTTATTGGGGCCCTCGGGGTCTGTGGCCCCGGGGTGGTGGCGTAGGGGCTGGGGCAGACGGGAGGGCTGGGGGATCCTGGAGGGCCGGCGAGAGCTCCCCTGTGGACCAGTGACGGGGCCACCTTGGGGACCCAAGCCGCCTCCACCTCCGCCTCCGGGGGCCATACCAGAGACGCCGCTGCCCACGGCAGGAGCTCCCACGCTGGGCGCGCACGGCCCGCCGCTCGCCCCTACATGGTTCCTCTGGTACTCTATGGGGGAGGTCAGAGCTGCGATGAAGGACGGGAGAAGAGGAGAATGATGATTGAAACGAATGATTCGCTTGTACATTGGTGATCATATCGTAAGAATAAACCGTGCGTAACTGTGTGTGTTTGTGTGTGTGTACCATTGAGGAAGTTGCGTTGGCTCTCCAGTATCTGGCCGATCTGCAGGGTCCAGACCTGCCGGACTCCCAGATGGGAGGAGTGGAGCACAAAGGATTCTACGCTGCTATTGGACGACCGGGAGGTCAGCACGAACTTACAGGGGTCACCGTCCACACTGTCCTCCAGAGCCATACAGCTCATCTGGAGAGAGAGAGGGGGAGAGGGGGGGAAAGAGAGAGAGAGAGAGAGAGAGAGAGAGAGAGAGAGAGAGAGAGAGAGAGAGAGAGAGAGAGAGAGAGAGAGAGAGAGAAAGAGAAATGGTTCTAATGTTTATTGTGAAAAATATTTATATAAGACCCATTTCCTCATTTCCCCCTCATTTACCAACATCTTATCCAATTGTCCCCTAACATGATGCTTATCACACTGACACCCTCCTCCTTGTCCTTCTGTACCTTGATGCTGTGCTTATAAAGGAAGCCGGGCATGGAGAAGCCCCGCTTCTTGTCCAGAGGCTCGCTGAAGATGACCATCTGTTCAAAGAGGAAGACCCTCCTCTCCTTCATCCTCCCCAGCAGACCCCCGTCTGGGTCCGACACCAGGAAGGTGTCCTGGAGGAGGAGACGGCCCTGGGCTACGATCTTCCCCTGGGGGGAGAGAAGGAAAGGAAATCAGATGGTTGTTCTAACTTGTGGATTGCTCATGCTCCGAATGCTTGCTAGCTAACAAATGGAAGAAATGGAACTCTTACGTCAAATCCTTGGAGTCGACCAACATTCATCATATCATTGCATCTTTTTGGTACAATGCACATGACCTCCACCGCTTTCTGTAAAGGCACACAGGCACAGGATTCATGAACCATACTGTACAAAGCAACTGTAAACACAAGCACGCTTCAAAATGTATGGCTATTGTACCAGTGAGCTAAATGTATTCTTACCTCCAACTCTGCTGAATCCAGCCCAGCTTTTTTCGAAAACTTGAGGAAATCCTAGAGGCAAGAAAAAGCATTTACAAAATGAGCAATTATACGAAAGACTTACATGAAAGCTAACAGTGACATCTACAGTGTACACACACACACACACACACACACACACACACACACACACACACACACACACACACACACACACACACACGCACACACACCTTGAGCAGGAGCTGGTACTTCATGATCCTCTGGACTGGTTTGATGAGCAGGTCAGTGATCTGTAGTCTGTGGCCTAGGCGCTGCTTCAGGTCCTGAGAGGACAGAGGATACACTGTAGCTACATATACATAGACACACAGACACAGACACAGACATAGACACAGACATAGACACAGACACAGACACAGACATAGACATAGACACAGACACAGACACAGACACAGACATAGACACAGACACAGATATAGACACAGACACAGACATAGACACATAGACACAGACATAGACACAGACACAGACACAGACACAGACACAGACACAGCTACGAGCCCAAGAGAATCGGTGCATACCTCAAAGTAGGTGTCGATGTACTCTGAGACGATGTGCTCTGACTTGGGCTTGTTCTGACAGTAAACTATGTACATGTGCAGCCTCCGCTCCTGGAGAGACGACACACACACAGGGCATTAGAGTAGGCTTAGACACACACACACACACACACACACACACACACACACCCGCGCACATATACACACACTAGAAGAAGTAACCATAAGTTGGGTCACTCACGTGTTTAACAAACAGAGGTCCTAGTCTGTCCGGGTCTTCCAGACACTTCTCCAGCTCTCCCAGGTAGAAGCTAACACAGGCAGAGAGGGAAACGGTCAGACACAGTAGGGTTCAGGATGACAGACGCTGATTGTGTGTATTAAGTTATGTAATTAAGTTATTTGTTTTTTCCATACTCCCTGTGCCAGTCGTAGATCTGGTGGATGTTGCCAAAGACGATCTTGTCTTTCCCCTTCATGTCATCTGGTACACCCTCCTCCTTCATTCTGGTCATGTAGCCCTGAAACACACACACACACACACACAGTCAGAGATAAACTAACCACACACACAGACACACACGTGCCCACGCAAACACACCACACACACACACACACACACACACCACACACACCACACACACACACACACCACACACACGCACGCACCTCCACCACCAGTCCCAGGTCTCGGACGTAGTCCCTCTCCGTCTCCACCAGCTCGAGCAACACGTAACTATGACGACCAGAGGAGAGCACAAGGTCAGGACACCAAGAAGACACTGAAGTACAATAGTCAGAGAACATAGTGTGTAAGAGATGATGAGTACGTACTGGCGTCTCTTTAGGAAGCCGGTCTTGCGTTCCTCCATCTCGTCGATGGGTGAGGAGGAGGAGAGGAGGGAGTTATCAGAGGGGTTGAAGGAGGGAGAGCTGCTATCCCCCTGTTCTACTGACAGAGAACTGGGCCTGTCCTCTAGAGCCTGGATGGAGAGAGAGAGAGGTGAATTGAGAGGGGTAAATCAGACATTTTCAAAAATAAAAAAAGAGTGTGAGAATGTGTGTGTGTATGTATATTTGTGTGTGTGTGTGTGTGTGTGTGTGTGTGTGTGTGTGTGTTCTTACCATTTTGCTCTTAACCAGTTCTTCGATGGCGCTCACCAGCTCTGCAGCACTGGGGGTCTCAGAACTGGACGGACGGACAGACAGACGAGAGGAGCTCTGGACGCGGACAGAGGGATGGATGCAAAGAGGAGGAGGAGATAACAAACAGAAAACAGCATTAGAATATTCCCTCCAGCGTACCCCACCCTACCAGTCTTTAGCTTGGCTAAAACTGAGTTAGTAGGACAAAACTGAGTTAGTTCTTCCTCCTGCCACTAGGTGGAGCTGCAGGATAAGACCTAGCAAAGGTCTGAGAGTAGCTACAATTCCTGTTTTTTTTTTCATCTACTGTTAAAAAAAGTTTGACATTTTTTAAACAGTCATTTAGCAGATTTATCAATCAATAAACTTACCAGTTTACTTAGTGTACAGTGTATTCTTAGAGTATCTATCCTCAGACGTACTCCACCAATCTATCCATCTATCTACCTTTCCACTGTGATATGTTGCCTTGTATCAAATCAAGTCAATATTGCAATGTTTGATACAGTGTATATTGATCATACCTAAATACTATAACATTCTAGAGGTAAACACGGTATTCAAGTCAGATATGATAAGTGGTCAGGGTCATTTCTGGAGTAGGTTGGTTCCTGTCCAGGACAACTAGAGGTAAACGAGCTGTTTTAGGAGCTCAGTTCACCTGGCTTTGTTGTCGCTGTGTACTGAATGTTTTGTGTTTCAATCCTTTTGTGGGGAACATGACGCGTTCCGACCTGCAGAGGGAGCCACAGGACGGTTGGTGAAGGGAGGGGGGCGCAATTGGCATCAGCCGGTGCCAATTGCGCCCCCCTCCCTTCACCAACTGTCCTGTGGCTCCCTCTGCAGGTCGGAACGCGTCATGTTCCCCACACCTTTATTCTCAATGAATGTGAAAATGCTCATTTGTGAAAATGTTGATCAGAAAGAGAAAGTGATATTTCAAAGAAAGAGACTCAATTCTGAGGATGCAATCTGCACGATTAACAACAAAGAGTTTGAAAAGGTTCTATTTAGAAGATTTGCAAGAAAGAGATTAGAAAGACATTAGTTTATGTTTATGATATCTCAAATCCAGTGACATCTAATGCAAAGAGAATATGATGTTCAGAGAGGGTCTAGAGAGGCTAGACAGCAAAAGGAGAAATAGGTGAGATGTGAAGAAAGAGGGAAAGAATACGGGACATGAGCTTTTGAAGGAAACAAGGGATTAAAAAGAAAAGAGGTTGTGAGAATGTGCCAGATGTTGAAAAGTAAGAGGTAGAAGTGTATGAGAGAAGTCTCACCCTTGCTGCGCTGTGCTTCCAGACTTTCCCAATTAGAGTCTGGGTGTGGCTGAACTGTCTGCCCTTCTGGCCGCGCCAGCGTTTAGATGCCAATTACTCGCATGGGCAATGAGGTTAACGCACAGAGGGTAGGGGGTAAGGACAGGTGAGGTGAGGGTGAGGAGGAAGGGGAGAGGGGTGGGGTGGGGTTGGGGAGGGGGGGGGGGGGGGTGAAGGGCTCTGAGATTCAGCCATCGGGGCACACGATGACTCCGTCCATCCGTACGAACGTTCCGAACGCCGCCCTAGCTAAGAGCTGCTGTGCTGTGGGCACAGATCTAGGATCGGTTCTTCATGACCACAAATGTTAACCTGTTATCCATTAGCTATAAGAATATGAGTGAAACTGACCCCTGATCAGCATCCAGGGACGACTACCTATTCTGTTCCGTACCCGGCCCTGGGATACTCTGAAGCAGCCCTTAAACGACGGACAGAGGGACGACCAGGCAACGAGTTGGAGAGATGGACGGGATCCAATGCTTTTATAATAGCGCTTATCTTCCTTCCCTTCTTCCTTTCCTAGACGCAATCACTGACCTGATCACTGACGCTGATCACCTGACCTGACAGGGTAGCTAAATGCTGTGTATAGAAGGAATTAGGCTGATGATGATCAATTTAAAATAAAATAAAAAGTCAAAGAACAATGGGGAAGGGGGACAGCTTTTAAAGCTGGATATACCACTGCAGATCCTAAGAACAGAGAGCAGGTTTGAGTGTAGCGCTTGGAGACCAAGAGAGTGAGTAAAGTGGGGGGGGGACTAAGAATTTTTCAGAAAGAGGTTTGGAAGAGTGGCCTTTGCCTCAAAAGAGAAAGAACTAGAGGAGGTCTCAAAAGAGAGGAAGGGTGTTTCAATTCTGTTGTCCGACCAAATAATGTACGCAGGAACCAAACAAAAAATAGAAACTTTTTTTTGCAACCAGGAACTAAAGCTACTGTAGAGAAACCGGAGACGGGGAAAAAGGAGAGAGAAGTGATGTGTCGAGTAGGGTTGGGGGGGGGAGAGGGGGATTCAGATGGAGAGGTATGGAAACTGAGACAAAGCAAAGACAGGACACAAATCAAGGTAATGCTGTGGCGTGGCAAACAGCAAACGATACAGTCAGGAACAAAACAAAAGAGAAACAGAAATTAGTGTCAGAGAAACGGCTGCTTTGAAGAGAAGGTGACTGCAGTTACCTGACGCATTTCATTGCATGTTTGTTTGAAGAGTAGAAAGAAAAAAGAAGGCCTTTTTTCGTAAAAGAAAAAAACAACCACCACAAACTCCTTAGTGAGCCAGATACAATGTAATGCAATGCATGGAACTCAAGAGTCATGCAAGAAAACACTGTCCTGATCAGAAAACCGGGAGAACAAATTGACTGAAATGAGGGTGTAATGTGTCTGTCGAAGATAATAAGAACCAAAAAAAGAACTCAAATCAAAAAAAGAGAAACCGTAAAAAGAAAGGATGATTCTTTTTCAGGGGGGGGTCTTTTAACTGAAGATTTATGACTAAGAGACTTCACTTAGTGAGTTGTTGAAATCTGGTTTAGTGGGAGAGAGGATTAACCTGGTTAAGACTCGCCACAACAATGTCATTGCCCTAGCAAAAACATGACTGTAGCTCTGGATACAGCACCAGAAGGATTTATGAGAGTATTCCAAATGAAAATGTGTCCATACATGATGTGTGTTTTTGTTTTTAAATGTGAAAGTTAAATTAGAGTTAAAATTGGCACCACTAGACATCTCATTTCTTTCACCCACACCAATCCCTTCCCAATTTCCCAAACCTTTCTTAACCCAGTTCCTCTCCCTCTCCCTCTCACCCCTTCTACCTCAACCACCCATCTCTTCTCATCCTTTTATACCTTTCCTCTCCCCTTTCCTTTCCTCTCCCTCTCCCCCTCTCTCTCATATTCACATCCTACATCCTTGTCCCCACTTCTCTTCCCACCTGTTCTCCTTCTCCCCTATCCCTCCCCCCATCCCTCTCTCCCTCCCTGCTCCCTCTCTCACCTTGTCGTCCTGAGCGTCAGGCTGCAGCAGGCTGTGTTGTTGGATGGCCATGGGAGGGGGTAAGGGTACAGAGTCTGCCCCCTCCTCCCCCTCCTCCTCTCCACAGCTCTGCATCCCAGAGGAACTGGACTTGGACAAGGTTCCACTGGACAGACCCTCATTACGAACTCTCTGTAACACACACACACACACACACACACACACACACACACACACACACAAGGTGACAAGGTCATTGGCTGGCTCAGAGACAAGGATAGGTCATTTCTCTATCAAGCACCAAAGACAGACAGAGAGAGCAAAGTGGCATTGAGGTGTGTGTGTGAGTGAGAGAGAGCGAAGTGGCATTGAGGTGTGTGTGTGTGTGTGTGTGTGTGAGCGAGAGGGAGAGAGAGCGAAGTGGCATTGAGGTGTGTGTGTGTGTGTGTGTGTCGACCGCTCACCTCCTCCACTGTCTCGTCCTGCGGCGTGGCGGCGCTGTCGTCCGAGTCCTTCTGAGAGCCCATCACCTCGCCGCTCTTCCTCACGTCGCGGCTCTTCTTGTGTTTGTGCGCCAGCTTCTTCACGTGGCCGTCCGCCTTGCCGCTGCTCAGCCTCCTCACAGGGCTGGTCAGCCACTTCCGCAGCGTGTTACCTGTCAAACACACACACACACACACACACTCCGTCAACGGAAATTCATTGGCCAGGGTTTGAACATTCTTCCTTGAATAGTACCAGTTGAAAAAAATGTCATGTTTCAAACAGAGTGAATTGTCATGTGATTGGCTACCTGGTCGTTTGGGGCCTGGCGAGGTGTGAGAGCCCAGACCGTGCCCAGGCTGGAGGGTGGCAGAGGAGCCTGGCATGATGGAGTCGTTACTGCACACTGACAGGGTGTCTGAGAGAGGGAGGGAGGTGATAAGTGCAAAGAGAGAGACACACACACACACACACACACACACACACACACACACACCTACACCCACACCCACACCCACACAAACACACCCACCCACCCACCTTTATGGTTGAAGATCCCCTCCATCTCCATGCTGGACCTGGAGTGTGCGATGCAGAGCATGGCGCAGGGCACCACGCCCTCGTGGGCCGGGGAGCGGTCCGTGGTTCTGACCAGGCACCAGTCAGGCTTGTCGTGGCAGCGCTCCAGGACCTCCACCGTCTGGCCCCGGCGCACCGTCAGCTCGTTGCTGTTCCCGGCCATGAAGTCATGGATCACCACCGTCAGCTCACAGCCTCCCGACAGCTGCAGACAGAGAGCACAATCACAATTCTCACAATCACAATCACAATTCTCACAATCACAATTCTCACAATCACAATTCAGTGTATTCGCTCATACAGGAAATGTACTTGGTGTGGTCGATGCACAGGACCGTAAAGATAAAAACAACAATATAATAAAAATAAAAAAAATGTAATAAAACAACAATATATAAGCAGAAATAGTTGAAAAAGAGATTGACAGAAAGGCGCAGTAGAACAATGATGATGTAGGATGGAAAACGAATATAGATTAGTGTCAAATGTTCTCAGGGGGCGGGGGAGAGAAGATACCGATATCCACAGTGGCCGTCGATCCTAATGTGATGAGGATGACTTTTTGAAAGGGGGGGGGGGGGGGGGGTCAATGGAAGTGGGGGGTCTGACCTTGTCACTGTCCAGGGTGTTCTGAGACGTCCGGGAGGCCAGGGAGATGGTGTCTGGTTGGCTGCTGCCGTCACCCTGACTGTCCAGGTCCTCTCCGTCCCTGATTGGACGACCAAACACACACAGTAAGAATGAATGAATGGTCTTTATTGTCATTGATATAGTACAGGTACCAAACAACGAAATTTGGGGAAGAAACACTAAGTGTGTGTGTGTGTGTGTGTGTGTGTGTGTGTGTGTAAACTTGCAGACTTTGTGTTTGGTAATGGTAACTTTTAGAGATGTGTACTGTATGTATGTATATATGTGTGTGTGTGTGTGTGTGTGTGTGTACCTGCGGCCCTTGTGGTGCTTGGCTGTGGTGGTCTTGGGGATATGGATGGGCTCCTTCAGCGCCCCTCTCAGGTGGATGGACCGTTCCTGGATCACCTCCCTGATGTGCTTGATCCAGTCCTGCTTGTTCTCGATGCTCGAGGCCTGTGATTGGCCCGGGAGCAAGGAGGGAGGAGGGCGAGGGTGGTCATCCAATTGGTTAGTTGCCCCCAAGTTACGTCTCCATAACAACTCTTATTTTAGTCTACGGGTGCACCCAAATAGTCTACAATGGCTTCCTCTCCAAGTCTCTCCAATCCCTCATGTTTAGGGTCCATGTGTTGCGGGTGAGAAGACAAGGAGAGGAGACCACGTCAGACTATCGGGACACGGCTGAGGGCTGTGTCTGGGGGTTTGCTGGTACTCACCATCGCTCCATGTTTGCATCCCTGACTTGGCTTTGGTTAAAATAATGGAATAGAGAGGTTTTTTTTACTGGTTTGGTTGTTGTTGTTTTTTGTTGTTGTTGAAAAATGTACAGGTACATTTGGACATTGTTTTTATGATGAGAACAATGGCTCAAGATGACAAGACGTACAATGAGTTTGTGTCGAGGCCAATTCAATGTGGGGTGCAGTAGAATCGGATAAGTTCTGACCGCTGACTGGCTGAAGCTTGCCGGGAGTTGGAGATAATCATATAGAATATATACAATACTAATAATAATATTTTTGTATCTATGGGAGTTTCTATTTCAACTGACCCTCCATATCAGGTTAAGTATGTGTTAGGGGAGGAGTGTGTGTGTTTCTCTGTGTGTGTGTGTGTGTGTGTGTGTGTGTGTGTTATGTTAGTGAAGACAATGAAAGAGACCATTTACGATGCACACAGCACATGAGTACTTTGTCAGTTGGTTAGTTAGGCAGTGAACACGGGCAGAGTCGCATAACAACCAGTATCAACATGTTAGCAACATGCTTTTCCAACAACTGACAGGAACAGCACTTTTGACTGGTTCAATAGTGAGAAGAGAGGAGGATGATGGAGGGGGAGAGAGAGAAAAAGAGAGGGAGAGAGAGCGAGAGAGAGAGAGAGAGACAGAGAGAGAGGGAGGGAGGTTGATTTTGGTAAGGAGATAGAGGAGAGGGTCAATGTGAGTGGTCGATAATAGCAAAAAAAACAAAGAAACATAATTCTTCTGGAGGAGAAAAATGCATCCAGTGGGCCTAGAATCTCTTTGAAGAGGAAGTGGAATGTTTTGGCAGTAGGTGGAAATTGAAGGGTTAACGTTCATGTCAGCGGCGTTGGCGTAAGCATGTTAGCCCCACGGTTTTGCAACGGTTTCATATTCAGAGTTACACACTGAACACCTACAGCACAGCCTCAGATACACACACATACACACACACAGCATGTCACCACACAACTGAGCTGAACAAGAACCCCCCGGACCCGCTTGGAAAGAGAGCCATCCCCAGAGGACATAGAGAATAGAGAGATGGAAAGAAGGGGGGAGAGAGGGGGGGAGACAGAGAGAGATAGAGGAAGACAGACACTGAGAGAAGAAGCTGGTCGCTCTACGAAGCTTCACATCCACCAGGCATCACTAATACAGTCATGCAGTCAAGCGGGAGAACCGGAGAGAGAGAGAGAGAGCAAGAGAGAGAGAGAGAGAGAGAGACACACAGGGGAGTGTAGAGAGGTATTCGGAAAAAGAAGGGGTGAAAGATAAAAGAGGAAGAGGAATTTGGAGAAAGAAGAGAGGGGAGGCGGGCGTACCTTGAGCACAATCTTGTTGTCGGAGGTGGGAGTTCGTCCGACCCACAGCGCAAACTTACATGGGTCCCCCTCCACGTGCTCCGTCACCCCCAACTCTGACGCCTGGAGAGAGGGAGAGAGAGACCGGAGAGAAAAGGAGAAGAGCTTGAGACATACGATGTCAGCAGAACGATAGAGGGAGAGGATGGACAGAGATAAAAGGAGAAGAGAGTCGGGGGGGACATGGATGAAGTGAGAATGAGCTAAGAGAAAGAGGAGACGGAGAGAGAGAGTGGGAGACGGAGAGAAACAAAAAATGAAGGGAAAAGCAAAAGGAGAGAGGGAAAAAAAAAAAAAAAAAAAAAAAAGCAGAATTGAGTGAATGAGAGGGAATGGTGTGAGAGAGAGAGAAAAGAGGAAGAGAACCCGAGAGAGGGAGAGAGAGGAAGAGAACCCGAGAGAGAGGGAGGGAGGGAGAGAGAGAGTGGGGACGACGACGGGGGACGACTACCATACTCACAAAGAGTTTGCTCTTGTAGAGGTACTTGCTGCGTCCGTTGGAGTCTTTGACCTCCTTGCTGAAGACGAGGGACATCTCAAACAGGAAGAGGTGGCGCTCCCGGCCCTTCCGGATCAGAGTCTTGGGGTCCCACACCTGGAAGGACTCCTGGAGGATCAACTCTCCCTGGGACTCAATGTTCTCATCAAAACCTAGGGAGGGATGGGGGGGTAGAGGGAGTGGAGAGATGAGAGGGGGAGGGGGGCGGGATAGAGGGGGTAGAGAGATAGAGGGGGTTAGAGAGAGAGCAGGGAGAGATGGAGGGAGGAAAAAGTTTTACCAGAATAGGATCGGATGACTGTATGACTGTATGTGTGTGTGTGTGTGTGTGTGTGTGTGTGCGCGTGTGTGTGTAACTCACCTTCAAGCATGGAGAGGTGCATGGCATCATTGGCTCTCTTGGGGACACTCAGCATCACCTCCAGACCATCCTTGATCTCTCCTTTACCCTCCTCACAGCATGTCAGCAGCTCCTACACACACACACACACACACACACACACACACACACGAGACACACACGACGCGCACACACACACGACACACGGCACACGGCACACACACACACACACACACACACACACACACACACACACACACAACACAACACACAACACACAAATCAATTCAACACTTTCAAACTAACAGCTCATCTGAGAGTAAACAGATTATTCAAGGATCATTCAAGACATAACGTTGCTATGGTTACCTTGAGCAAGAGCTGATACTTGGTGATCCTCTGCACGGGCTTGATCAGGTAGGAGGAGATGGAGTTGGCCAATCGGTGCCTCTGTTGGATCTCCTGTAACACCCACATAAGAGAAACACAGTGCTGTGATTGGATGCCAAACGAAGTCCGGACTGTCCCTCCTAAAGACCTCCTCATCCCCACTAATAATTAATTAATAATTTAATAATAATTTTGCCATTTAGCAGACGCTTTTATCCAAAGCGACTTACAATTACGAATTACAGGGACATTCCCCCTGGAGTAACTGAGGGCTAAGTGCCTTACCCAAGGGCACACTAGTAGTGGTGTGGCTTCAGGCGGGATTTGAACTCACAACCTTCCGATCACAAGTCCAACTCACTATCCACTAGACCAGAGGTTCCCAAACTTTTTTTAACCAAGGCACCCCTGAAGCTTTCCCCCTTCTCCAAGGCACCCCAACTCTACGAAGATTTAAAAAATGCCTCGGAGCTTAAACTAAAAACAATACACGATGAATTGGTTTGAAAATGTGTGTTTATATATAATACAAGTATTGCCCCAATGAATTTTAACAAGATAATAAAAGTCATAAATGAACTGTAATGGATGGGCAAGAATGCATAGGTCAGTCAAACTATCGCTAAATTAAATAAAATTGTGGCCCTCAAGGATTGTACAATATGGGAGGAGACTCAGAGGGAATTCTTCACACAAATAAAATATCAAAGGCCTGTATAATCAATCAATGGAACAATGCTTTTTTGGGGGGCTTAAAATAATGCCTTAAAATGTAATTCTCATTTCAATGCTCATTCTGAGATTATTATTTCACATCTTCTGAACCAAACGGGTAACTCACAACTATAATAATTTAACAATAATAATCATGACAGAATTGTAAAAATTGAGAGAAATACAAAACAAAGAAATATGTTGTGCGCATTAGTGGGACACATGCACCTGCTTTTGGGAGCAAAGTCTCTTTATGCGGGGAGAGATAGTGGACAGCGCGACACGCAGGTCCTGTTCCACTGACAGTCGCGTGCGTGTCTTGTTCTTGACGTATGCTAGAGAAGAAAAAGCCAGCTCGCACAAGTAGGAGGTTGGGAAGGGTAAAAGCACCTTGATGGCGCTCTCTGAGAGAGATGGATATTCATGTCCCACAAGCAGTCAAAACCTATCCAAACCTAGCTCACCATGTTTGAGCTTCAGTGTGCGGTCCATAATGAGCTCTGCCAGTTCATCTTGAGCTTTGCTGCTCAAACTAGCGGCTGATGCTGATGAGAGGGGGTTGAACGGATCCCGGAGCCAGTCGAAGTCTTCGTTCATTGGAGGGAAATAGGACTCAAATCTCTCCTCCAGCATACGTAGGTGCGCAGCGATCAGATTCAAGAAAGACGCTGACTTGTGTGCTGCGTCATTGGCCGTCAACGTAAACATTTCAATGTTTTTCTTGGCCACCCTGTCTTGCCACCGTCTCAATTTGGATCGGAATCCGTTCAGTTTGTCTGTCGCTGTCAAGATATTCTCAGCCTTCCCTTGCATTTTTATGTTGAGGTCATTAAGGTGGCTGAAAATATCAGCCAGATAAGCAAGCTTAATCCACCACGATTCATCTTCCAATTGTTCTTTGTATGGCAAGTCGTGCTCACTGACAAAAGTGATCAGTTCATCTCGGAGCTCATAGACACGGGATAACACCTTGCCCCGCGACAGCCAGCGGACCTCTGTGTGTAATAAGAGCCCCTCATGCTCGGACCCCATCTCATTGCACAATGTGCTGAACAGCCGTGACTTCAGCAGGCGTGATTTTACATAATTAACCATTTTCACCGCTTGGTCCAAGACTTCAGTGAGGAGTAGTTAGTTAGTAACTAGTAGGCCTAGTTAGTAAATTAATATCTTTCAAATCTGAGAAATATATATTTTATTTGCTTATGAACTCCATTGCACATGTAATAAACAAACGTTTATTCATGTATTATTATTATAATTTTATATTATTCTTTTATTTAAAAAAAAATTAATTACGAGCAGATTTGGCGGCACCCCCGGACAGGTGCCGCGGCACCCACTTTGGGAACCTCTGCACTAGACCACCACTACCGCACTGTACAGTTTCCCTACTCATTTTTCTAAATAATCATAATAATAAAAGAATAAATAATAATAATAATTATGATTATTCCTTCTTCTAGCATTGTAACTGCCAATGGCCGCTTTGGATAAAGGCGTATGCTGCTAAATGCCAAAAACGTAAAGAAAAAACGGGAAGAAATTGACCAATGTGAGAGGAGGAAGATACTCACATCAAAGTAGGGCCCGGCGTGCTCCAGGATGAGCTGGGTGGAGTCTGGCTTGTTCTTACAGTAGTTGACGTACATCTGGAACTTGTCAGCCTGGACACACGAGACAGAGGTTACTATCCTGTACGGAGGTAGGTCGCTCACCTGTACATAGTAGGGCAGTCGAATGCAGACACACACACAAAGGCAGACACACACACACACACGCACGCACACACACACACACACACACACACACACACACACACACACTTACCCAGGTCACAAAGCAGTGGCCCACATCTTCTGGGAGCTGCTCGTACTTCTCCAGCTCTTTGAGGAAGATGCTGTTGAAGCAACAGAGAAGAGAGAGAGAGAGAGAGAGAGAGAGAGAGAGAGAGAGAGAGAGAGAGAGAGAGAGAGAGAGAGAGAGAGAGAGAGAGAGAGAGAGAGAGAGAGAGAGAGAGAGAGAGAGGGAGAGAGAGAAAAGGGAGGAAAAAAATAGAATAGGAATAGTTAAGCACAGTCCCACACAAAAAAACAACAACTATAGAATCCCTGTCTGTGAACAGTCCACACACACACAGCTTGTATTAGAAGCATTGTGATCATGATCAAGTGTTTAGTCTGTGTCTGCCCGTACAGGTGTGAGTGACTCACTTGTGGTGGAACTCGTAGAGGTCCTGCATGTTGCCAAAGATGATGTGTTCCTTGTTGATGATCCCTGGAGGAATCTCCTCTACACCACTGGTCATCTCCCACAGGTAGGTCTGGAGAGGAGAGACACTGTCTGTCAATCTTATTGTGTATGTAACGTTGTGGCAAGGCATTGTGTTCTGGGAACATATTCCAGTGGTCATTTGGGGTACAGAAAGAAGGGATGGAGGGATTGATAGATAGATATAAATAGTAGAAATACATAGTAGTATGATATAATACAAATAATACAAAGAAATATAGTAATACGTGTCGTGCATTGTTTGTGTCATGTATCACTCATTATCTCTAATCATAAACATAATAATAGATTAAAAAATGAACTAAATACTGTAATTCTCCACAAGGTGGCGCCAGATACCGAGCAGCACATGACACTGAGGAAGAACCCTGTGCTTGCTTGTTTGGGTAGAGAATGACAACCGAACCAATGAGTGTTAAGGTATGTCCTCGCCGGTGGAAAAAGTGGAAGAACAAAAGCGGGTGTGGATTCTACTCACGTCTGTACACTCCCTCAGGTCTCTGACATAGGTCTTCTCTGTCTGGATCAGCTCAGCCATGATGAACCTAACACACACACAGACGAACGCGAGAGTGCGCACACACACACACACACACACACACACACGCGGACACACGCACACACACAGGCGGACACACACACGCACATATACACACACACACACACACAGGCGGACACACACACGCACATTCACACACACACGCGCACACGCGCACACACACACACACAGGCGGACACACACACACGCACATATACACACACACACACACACAGTCGGACACACACACGCACATTCACACACACACACACACACACACACACACACACACTAATGATTAACCATTCCCACCTACTACTGTCCTACCAGCCCATCTTCCTCTCCCAAACGTTGATTTATACCAATGTCAATAGTCCCTCTGAGTCCCTCTACTCAGACCACTTCCTCTGATGAATAATGAAAGGCCTGGATGACCAACTGGCCATAAAAACAGGATTATAATCTGGCCATAAATCCATATGATTCACATTGCGCATAAAGGAAGCAGGAAGGCCGTTATGGCGTGTAATATATGTCCTGTCATGTCCTGTCCCGTGTTGTATTATTTAGTATCATGTCTGTAGTTATGGCTACGTGTATGTATGTATTAGTGCCGATACGGCAGTTCTGGACCTGAGATGAGTGATGTTGGCACAGGGAGAGAGGACTGTGAGCTATGAGGGGGGCGCAGAGGAGGGGATGTAGACGGTTGTTTACGAGCGGCCATTTTGTCTGTGTGGAATGTATCGTGTCTTTGGGAGGTTCTACATCGGGTATTACTTATTTAAAAAAAAATGTTTCTTCTAGTATTGATATGGAACACTTCAGGGTGGGGTCAGGGGTATGTGATGTCAACGGCAAAAGAGCGAGGGATGACGTACTCCTTCCTGCGTGCGGACTTGCGTTTCTCCTCGTTGAGCTCGTGAGCCGCGTCTCTCAGTTTGACCTCTGTCCCCGGGGCGGTGGCGGGAATGATGTCCAACTGGAGGTCCTTACTCTGAGACAGAGAGGGACGGGAAGACATGGACATTAGGCTTTTTTTTTTTTTTGCCATTTACATCTGCAAACACACAGACAATCGGCGCGCACACAAACACACACACACACACACATAATCGGCGCACACACACAGACAATTGGCGCACGCACACACACACACACACACACACACACACACACACACATGTGGTCTCCCTTACGGCCTTGTTGGAGTCGGAGGTGATGCCCAGGGCCTTCTCCAGACTGGAGCGGTACTTCTCCATGCGCAGGGAGAAGTCCCGGTAGCGTTTGTCCACGGCCGTCACCCACTTCTTGATCTCCACCGCGTGGCTGTGGCCCTTATCACAGAAGCCATCAGCCAGCTGGATCAACAGCTTCACACGCTCTTTGGTTTGCTAGAGAGAGAGAGAGAGAGAAGAGGAGAGAGGTGAGATGGAATGGGGGGGCGGGGGGGGGGGAAGAGTTAGAGAGAGTGTGTCTGTGTCTAGTCTACAGTGCACTGTATGTCTACGTATTAAATGCAAGGTGTGTGTGTGTGTGTGTGTGTGTGTGTGTGTGTCTCACCCTGGCTGTGATGTGGAAGTCTTCGTGCTCCTTCAGCAGCTCCTGTGTGTGGTGGATGCTGGAGCCCGTGGAGGTGTGTGTGGACAGGTAGAACTCCCCCGTGTCATGGATCCACTCCAGAGCCTGAGGAGACGGACGCACACAAAACATGGTTGAATAAGGAGAAAGAGAAAGAGAAAGAGAGAGAAGTGTGTGTGTGTGTGTTACCTGTTTGGCGCTGCGCTCAAACACCACGTATTGCTGACACTGGTCCAGTCGTCGCTTCCTCATGGTCCAGAAATGCAGGACCCGGTTCTCCCTCTGCAACAGCTCGTTCAGGATGTCTGAGGACATGAACACAACATGAACACAACAATAACAACAACCCCTCTATTATTTTGTATTATTTCTATTAATATATTGCTCAATTGTGACTGCAGCTGGTGAAAGCGGGAACAAGTCGGCAAGCGATCAAAAATGTTCAGACTTTTATTCAGACTAAATAATTCTACTAGTGGGGATTACTCACCGAATCCATTGCATTGCAATATTTTGGCATGACTAGCGAGTGCGTCATTGATTTTCAACAATGTTGAAATTGATTGACATTTTTCAGAATAACAGTCAGAACATTTGGTCGGTTGCCGACTTGTTCCTGTTTTTTTCTCTTGTTGGAGGAACTCTCTTATACTTGTATAATGTGATGTAACAATAAAGTTGATAGTGATTGTGTATCCACACAGAAGGCCACCATGACACCCTGCTGACTCACTCTTGACTTGTTGTTCTGGTGCTTTGACGTGACTCAGCATCCCGGGCATGTTGACGCTGTTCCTGTGCATGTACTTCAGAAACACGTCGGCATTACGCCTGGCCAGGGTACACGCCTGTAGGACAACACACACACACACACACACACACACACACACACACACACACACACACACACACATTTTAAATGCTTTATTTATGTCCACATACATGTACAATATCTAAAGGACATAAATACTATCAGTGCATTTTGACATTATGAAAATTATGACACACCACACACACACACACACACACACACACACACACACACACACACACACACACACACACACACACACCTCAGAGAGTCAGGTGACAGAAGGGAACAAGTCATAGAAGACTGTGTGTGTGTGTGTGTCTGTGTGTGTGTGTGTGTGTGTGGTGTGTCATGATGGGTCCGTACCTTGAGGAAGGCCTCTTTCTGCTCCAGGTGTTTGCTGATCATGGGCATCACATGGTCCGACTCACAGTTGGGTCCCAGCTTATCCGCCCCCCCGCACCAGTCCTCCTCCCGCTTATACTCCTGCTCCAGGCTCTCCAACACGCTGCACACCTGGGAACAGATCGAGACGCACATCAAACTACAGCCCCCACAATGCAACACTAGTCCTCCTCCCTCAAATACTCCTGCACCAGGCTCTCCAACACACTGCACACCTGTTAGACAAGACATACACATACAATTCCAGCTCCCATGATGCATCACCAGTCCTCCTCCCCTCACAACACAGTGCACACCCGGTTAAGAGATAAGAGACAACAATCCCAGCTCCCACAATGCAACACCAGCCCTCCCCCCTCATACGCACCCTGCTCCAAGCTCTCCGGCATGCTAAAAGCCCCCCAGTAACTCATATGATCATCCTAGCCACCTGACACTACGACCTGAACCCCCGCCCCGGTCCATCCACACAGCGCCCCCTACCTGTTCGGAGGTCTTGTAGAAGGCCACGGAGGCGTTGACCAGTTTGAGTCGGTCCTCCATCTTCAACATGAGCTGCTGCCAGTGGGAGGCCACGCTCTCGGCACAGTCCCGGATCAGGTCCATGTCGTAGTGGTTGGCCTGGAGGAGGGCCTCCGCCTTCTGCTGCACCTGCAGGGCACTCTGGTGGGTTTTCTGGAAGAGAGGAGAGAGAGGGAGAGAGGGATGAGGAAGAGAACTTAAGAGGACGAAGGAGAAGGAGAGGAGAGAACTTTGGACTATGTGGTGGTGGGTGGGGGCAGTGGTCTGAACGCATTTGACTCAAACACACACACACACACACACACACACACACACTAGGGCTGTCCCAAACGACTATTTTTCTAACGATTAATCTAGCAATTATTTTTTCGATTAGTCTAACGACTCATTTAACGATTAGTCTATCTTTTTTTTTTTTTTACTGTTCGATTAATGTATCACTTAATTTTCGCCAAAATAATTGCTGTATTGTCTCTCTCTGTTTAACAGTGTCTTTAAAGCCCTCCGGGTAATAGCTGCTGCTCTTATAAAACAAAGCAGCGTGTGACATGCACATTACTCAGACGGCCGCCCCTTTAAATGATCAGCTGATGTATGGGGGCTGTCTGTGGGCCCGCAATTAAACACAGACACCTTTAATTCGGCGACCTGCTTCTACTACTACTACTACTACTACTACTGTAACTGCCTCTGTCAAACAGCTCCAGACACAGGGCAGACTCACTGCTATGTTTAGCCAACTTGAATGCCAACATGGCCATCAGGGTTTTTCCTGGCTCAAAATGAGGCGGAGGTGGTACCAGTGGTGTTTGACATCGGGGGGACCCATGAAGCAGGGCTGTCTGGGGGTCCTTAAACATCAAACACTTAATTTCTTGCATTCTGGTGAATTGATATGCACCAATTTGTGCCCTTTCTGCATCAATTTATGGTGGAAATGTCATTATTTATGTAAAGGAAAACACAATATTCAGGCACCAGATGACCATTCAAAATATAATGTAATATAATGCAATATAAGGCTCTCAGGCATTCTGTACTTTCAAATATGTATTCTCCTTGAGCAGTCAATATCAACTACCGGTATCAGCTATTTCGCTATCAAAAACGAAAGCTAACTTATTTGCGAAACAGCGCCCCCGCCACCACGTCGGCGCAGTGCCGCAATTGCAGTTAAAAAAAAAAATTTGCGACGCACATTACGCAAGTCGACGTATTGACGTAGTCGATTACGTCGACTATGTCGACGCGTCGTCCCAGCCCTAACACACACACATACACACATACACATACACACACACACACACACACACCTCGATGGCGTGCTGGAACTGCTCGTGTTCTCTCTGGAGTTGCTCGGCCTCCTGCAGCGAGCTGGCCGTGATCAGACCGGCGTTCAACATGGACTCCCCGTTACGGATCCATCCTAGGACCTACAGACAGACACACACACACACACAGACACACACAAACACAAACATAACCATTACAACCATAACCAAATCACTGTCGAGGTGAGAGCATCACGACAGCTCAGTCCAGACATACATAAAGGGTGATGGTGATGACTTATGGTAGGTGTGCGTGCGTACCTGTTTAACCTCGGCCTGTAGGTGGCGCAGTTGCACACACTGCTCCAGGTGTCTCCTGTGCTGCTCCGCCGCCACGTCCAGCTCCTGTTGCTTCTCATGGAGGAACTCCAACAGGTCCTGGACCCGGGTCGCCATGTCGACATCCCTGTCACACAGCAACTCTACACCTGGAGGGAGGGGGAGGGAGAGGGAGGGAGAGAGAGGGAGGGAGGGGGACGGGGAGGGGGAGGGAGGGAGAGGGAGAGGGAGGGAGGGGGAGACAATGAAAGAAGTCATTTCCTTTCTTGTCCCTTGTGTGGGGTACTCAATATTGACGTACGGAAGTAGCCCCGACGCTATTGTTTGTGTGTCTGTCCGCGTGCGTGCATGTGTATATTCACCAGTGTGTGTGTGTGTGTGTGTGTATATTCACCAGTATGTGTGTGTGTGTGTGTGTGTGTGTGTATATATTTACCAGTGTGTGTGTGTGTGTGTGTCCATATATTCACCAGCGTGTGTGTGTGTGTGTGTGTCTATATATTCACCAGTGTGTGTGTGTGTGTGTATATTGTGGCATCCCTCTCACCAACACCCCTGATGCGGGGAGGCAGCACCATGGCCAGCGCCCTCGGCCCCTCGGCAGAGTGATCTGAGTGTCACTATCCGCCTCGGCAGAGTGATCTGAGTGTTACTATCCGCCGAGGCAGAGTGATCTGAGTGTCACTATCCGCC
>NC_137690.1:55118636-55123636 GCF_963989245.1 Nansenia antarctica | reverse complement strand
ATTGCAATTGCAATGTCCACTCATGGCCAGAGGGGAACCAGAACACACACACACACACACACACACACACACACCATCACTGAACCAACTAAATAACACAAACACAGACACGCCCACACAAAAGCAGTATAGAACAGGTGGTGTTTGATCATGTACTGGCTTCCTTTCCCATCCCATCTACCAATCAATACTGTGTGCGTGTGTGTGTGTGTGTGTGTGTGTGTGTGTGTGTGTGCTTGCGTGTGTGTGTCAGAGGATCAAAAACATATCAGACTTAGTGTGCAAAGAGCATGATAGCATAAATAAATACAGTATTACAATAAACATGACAAATTAGGGCAAAAAAATTGCCATTGTATTTTCAATGACAGATCTAACGTACAGGGCATTGAAACACACCCTTGCGTCACTCCGTGGCCAAAGAGCCTTTTAATCTGACCGCTCGTGAGAGGTTCGACAGCTTGCTTCTCAATGCCCCTCGCATTGTAATCATAATTAATCATTATATAAATAAATAATAATTATAATTATAATAATAACTTTTATTTGTATAGTGCTTTTCCTGCAAACGTTGCAGCTCAAAGTGCTCAATACTGCACAACCAGCGCATGGAGAGGGCCACTTTCAAACCTTCATTAAACTAAAGCCTTAAAGTACCGTTTTATTGTTTTTACCTCAAACTCGAACTTGGAGCTGCCGAAATTAGTTCTCTGTTTCTGCCAGAAGTTGTCTGGTTTGATGATGAGGGCGACGTGGATGCAGCAGGGGAACGACTCCTGCAGGATCTTCAGTAGAGGCTTGATGCTGTCCCACTTGGACCCTCGCATGTCCACAATGACGGTGAAGCCATGCTTACACACCTCCTCACTGAGAGGCAGGGAGGGGAGGGGAGATGGAGAGATGGAGAGAGAGAGAGAGAGAGAGAGAGAGAGAGAGAGAGAGAGGGAGAGGGCGGGAGAGATTAATTTACACAATAGCCACAGAGAAAAAAAAGCAGTAACAGGAGCGAGAGGCTAGGAGAGAGAGAGAGAGAGAGAGAGAGAGAGAGAGAGAGAGAGAGAGAGAGAGAGAGAGAGAGAGAGAGAGGGGCGGTAGGGAGGGGGAGGAGATAGAAAGAGAGAGAGAGAGTGTGTGTGGGTTAGAGAGAAATATCCAGATTGGAGGGAGGGAAGGAGAGAGAGAGGGAAAGAGAGGGAAGAGAATCACAACAAACCATGGTGACGCATTTTCTATACTGTGAAAAGCACAGATAAGCAACAACCTCTGGTGATTCTAACCAATACTTATAACCAATACTGATTCTCCACTCCCTCTCTCTCTCTCTCTCTCTCCATTTCTCTCATTAGTCTTTTTCTTCCCTTTTTTTTATCGCTCTCCTTCTGTCAGTCCCTCATTCACTCTCTAAACCTCCCCTTCATTTCATCTCTGTGAGTCGTGAGTGGTTCTGTCTGTGTGTGTGTGTCTCTGTGTGTGTGAGTCTTGTCCTGTTGTATGTGAAAGACATTGTCCATGTCTGTTTGTGAATGCATCCCATCTGTGCCTTCAGTATTTGTGTCCCTGTATACTTGTTTCTATGTGGACAGAAATAAATGATTAAAATGTGTGTGTGTGTGTGTGTGTGTGTGTGTGTAAGTGTGTGTCTGTCTGTCTGAGTGTCTGTCTGTTTGTCTGTCTGTTTGTCTGTCTGTTTGTCTGTCTCCTCTACGCAGTCTGCAGGTGTTAAGCTGAAAATAGCACAGCATCTGAACCACCACAACAAGCAGAGAGAGAGAGAGAGAAACAGCTGAGGCGTGTACAAAAACAGAGATCTGCAGAAAGAGAAACGCAGGGAGAAAAATCCATACAATAACCGATATATCCACAGTAGAGCTAAAGTAACAGACCAGAGAGAGGGAGAGAGAGAGAGAGAGAGAGAGAGAGAGAGAGAGAGAAACCCCTAGGAGGAACCTACAGAAATGGAGAGGAGGCATATTTACCTAGGAGGTGATGCGAGCTGCAGTGTTCAGGTTTACTCATCCGCAGCAAACACAACAGCCCCTGGACCGCCTCTGCTACTGCGACACTTTGTTTTGCTTTCACACTCGCCACACACACCCACCCACCCACACACACTCACTCACTCACTCACTCGTCTGCGCCCGCGCGCTTTCTCCCCCCCCATCTCTCTCTCCCTGTCTGTTTTAATACCTCTCTCTTTAACCCTCTCTCTCTCCTTGCTGTCCCTCACTATCTCTCCATCCCTTATTCTCTCTCAATCTCTCTCAATCTCTCCTCCGCGTCCCTCTCCCTTCCTCTCTCTCTCTCTCTCTCTCTGGTGATGGTGTGTGGAGGAAGGGCTTTGGCAGCAGATTTTCTGACCCACAGCATTATTACCATCTCTGCTCTCACATGTTCCCCTCTCTTATCTCCCTCTCTCCCTCTCCTCTCACATGTTCCTCTCTCTTCATCTCCCTCTCTCTCCTCTCTCCACTCTCCACTCCCCTCTTTTCTCCCCCTTTTTTCCCCTCTCACGTGTTTGATCTCATCCTCTGTTGTTTGTGTGTGCGCGCGTGCACATTATTGATTTTCTTCCCAAACACACACCAGTGTTTCCTCCAGGAATTTTTACAATAGTGGCGGAGAGCCCTGTCCGCGCGAATAAGAATATACAGAATATAAACTTGTGATACCGGTTTCCATCCATCCATCAGCTCTGAAAGTTTACTTTACTCACGGATCCAATGTCCTTCCAAACGAGCAGTCTTGGCTCCGTCTCAAACACAACAGGAAAAGTATGTCCAACTTGGCGAAAGTTTCCGAGTATTTCCAACTTGCGCGAGTTCTTCAACTTGGACAGTTTTTCAACTAGATGATGGCTATCATGTCTATCAAAATTATCAAATTAGCCATCGTCCTGGCATGATTGGGTGTTGGTTTCAACGCACCTGTTGTTTGTCCTTCCTCCGTTTGCAACAAGAAACTCTGGACCTTTTCATGAATTAAAGTGGTCTTAAAATCCAAAGTCCAAATAAAAGTAACAAACGAAAGTAATATATGTTGGTGTACATACCACAGTGCACAGTAGCTGCTGCTTGTTCTCCCGCTGTAGTTGTAGCTGGTGGTGGTGGTGGTACCCCACCATAAACGTTGTTAGCTGATCCACCAACGAGCTCCTTTGCTCCTGCCAGCCATGCAGTTTCGGAACGCTCATAGCCACTGCTAGCTTCAGCAATGTTTTAAGTGTCTGGGACATCTTTTTTCTTGAAAAATCCATCCATCTGTCGCTGTTTTCGTTTAATTTTTCGAAGTTATTTAACGTGATATCTTATTTGTGCACCTAGCTAGCTAGATCAGCTTTTTGTATCTTTTAGATGGTACTACCGGTGACTTTTAGCCCGTTATTTGCAAAGAGAAAACACAGGCGCCCGATCATTTCGGCAGGTAAGACTGCTGAGCAGGGATGGTTGAGTCTGCACGGTTCTCATGCCGGTTCACATTTAGACCAATCAGGAGTAGCCCTTGTGTCACGTCGTCAACTGAATGTTTAATGTCATTAATCTGATTTTGGATCAGCGGTTAGAGAGAGATGGGCGTGGATTTAGGTGCACTTTTAGTCAACATCCATTATAGCGCTGATCTAGGATCAGATATATTTTAATCAGCTAAAATGTTCAGAGGTGGATTTTTTTTTTTTTGTGTGTGTGTGGACTGAATCAATTAGTGGCGGAGGAAATTCATTCGTGGCGGGCCGCCACCAATAAATGCATATAGAGGAAACACTGCGCACACACACACACACACACACACACACACACACACACACACACACACACACCATCCCGAAACAGAAAGCACCCCAGACATGCACACCCAGACACACACACGTACCTGGGGATGCCAGCGAGGTAGGCTACGAGTCGCCGTAGGTCCTCTTGTCGTATTCTGTCATGGTTACTACGAGAAGGAAACGTTAACACTGGACCACCGCGCTTGTCTCTGCCCCCTGGGATCACACACACACACACACACACACAAACACAGAAATGTTAAAGCAGAGTCACACACACACACACACACACACACACACACACATACACCCACTCACTCACTCACTCACTCACTCACCATAAACAACATTTACCATGTTCAATTAAAACTATAATAGAGGTGAGAACAAAGAGAAAAAAACCATGAAAACAGTCGATTAGGGGGGCGTAGCTGGTAGCTGGTAAATGTCCAAAGGATAGGCAGTAGGGCTAACCAGTGTGTGTGTAGTGTTTCCCACAGGATTTTGTGAGACTGTGGTGGGTGGACCTGGGACCCTCTAAACTTTGGGGAGGGGGATTATCAATAGCACTAAATCATATGGACCTACAGTAGATGCAGCGCGAATCCCAAAGATTGCGTCGCTCACGCGTAAAAATACCTTCGGTTCGTCATGAGACTATGGCGCGATAAATTAGACTACGGTGGGCCGCCTCTAGGTAAACACTGGTGAAACACTGGTGAGTACACGTCCATGAGTGAAATATGGGATGGGAGAGTCCATGCCTATAGGATGGTGCTGCTGTCTGGATCATTGGAACAAACCTGGAGGACACACACATATGTGACGGCAGCTGGTGAAAGCGGGGACATGTCGGCAACTGACCGAATGTTCAGACTTTTATTCTGAAAAATATAAATCAATTTCATTTCATTGCAATGCAATGGATCTGGTGAGTAATCCCCACTGCTCTACACTAACTAGGTAGTAGTGGGGATTAGTTCACTGAATCCATTGCATTGCAGTGTTTTGGCTTGACTAGTGAGTGTGTCATTGATTTTCAACAACGTTGACATTTATTGAAATTTTTCAGAATAAAAGTCAGAACGGTCCCGTCGGTTGGCGACTTCTTCCCAGTTTTACCAGCTGCTGTCACATATGTCTACATCGAATAATGTAGCGGGATATTAGGACTGGAATCAAGAACAAATAATCCATCTTTTGGTAAGCACGTTTATAGCTGGATATCTCTCTC